>NW_027226830.1:0-23737 GCF_037783145.1 Equus przewalskii
TGGTTCCAACGTGCTTGGCAGGTGCTTCCGGCGTCTCCGGCACGTGTTTCTGGCACATCTGACTGGTGGTTCCGGCATGCCCGAAGGGTGTTTCCGTCTGTTCGGGGTGTGGTTCCAGCATCTCATGCACATGGTTCTGGCACGTCTGAGATGTGGTTCCGGCCGGCCCGACAGGTGTTTCCACAGTGTCCGCCAAGTGGTACTGGCGTAGTTGGCAGGTGATTTTGGCATGACCGGCAGGTGGTTCCAGCAAGCCCGGCAGGTGATTCCGAAGTGTTCCCCAACTGGTTGTGGCGTAGCCGGCAGGTGATTTTTGCGTGTCCGGCAGGTGGTTCTGGCGAGTCGAGCAGGTGGTTCCGGCGTGCTCGGCAGGTGCTTGCGGGGTCATTGGCACGTGGTTCTGGCATGTCTGAGAGGTGGTTCCGGCATGCCCGGCAGGTGATTCCGGAGTGTTCGCCAAGTGTTTCTGGTGTAGCCGGCAGGTGATTTTGCATGTCCAGCGGTCGTTCCGGCGGGTCGAGCCGGTGGTTCCGGCGTGTCCGGCAGGTGGTTCCGGTCTGTCCGGCAGGTGGTTCTGTGGTGTCCGGCACGAGGTTCAGTCTGAGAGGCTGTGCCGGCATGCCCCTCACGTGATTCCGGCTTGTCCCCGAAGTGGTGCTGGTGTAGCGGGCAGGTGATTTTGGCGTGTCCGGCAGGTGGTTCAGGCGAGTTGAGCAGGTGGTTGCGACGTGCTCGGCAGGTGCTTCCGGCGTCTCCGGCACGAGTTTCTGGCACATCTGACTGGTGGTTCCGGCATGCCCAAAAGTTGATTCCGGTCTGTCCGGTAGGTGGTTCCGGCGTCTCCGGCACTTGGTTCTGGTGTGTCTGAGAGCTGGTTCCGGCATGTCCGGCAGATGATTCCGGAGTGTCCGCCAAGTGGTTCTGGCATACCCAGCAGGTGATTTTGGCGTGTCAGGGAGGTGGTACCGGTGAGTCGAGCAGGTGGTTCTGGCGTGCTCAGCAGGTGGTTCAGGCGGGTCTGGCAGGTGGTATCCGTCTGTTCGGGGTGTGGTTCCAGCATCTCATGAACACGTTTCTGGCACGTCTGAGATGTGGTTCCAGCCGGCCCGACAGGTGTTTCCGCAGTGTCCGCCAAGCGGTTCTGGCGTAGTTGGCAGGTGATTTTGGCATGACTGGCAGGTGGTTCCAGCAAGCCTGGCAGGTGATTCCAAAGTGTTCACCAACTGGTTGTGGCGTAGCCGGCAGGTGATTTTTGCGTGATCGGCAGGTGGTTCTGGCGAGTCGAGCAGGTGGTTCCGGCGTGCTCGGCTGGTGCTTCCGGGGTCATTGGCACGGGGTTCTGGCATGTCTGAGAGGTGGTTCCTGCATGCCCGGCAAGTGATTCCGGAGTGTTCGCCAAGTGGTTCTGGCATAGTCGGCAGGTGATTTTGGCATGTCCGGCAGGTGGTTCAGGCGAGTTGAGCAGGTGGTTCCAACGTGCTTGGCAGGTGCTTCCGGCGTCTCCGGCACGTGTTTCTGGCACATCTGACAGGTGGTTCCGGCATGCCCGAAAGGTGATTCCGGTCTGTCCGGTAGGTGGTTCCAGCCTGCACGGCATGTGGTTCTGGTACGTCTCAGAGGTGGTTGCGCATGCCCAACAGGTGATTCCGGACTGTCCGCCACATGGTTCTGGCACGTCTGAGAGGTGGTTCCGGCATGCCCGGCAGGTCATCCCAGAGAGTCCTCCAAGTGGTTCTGGCATAACACGCAGGTGATTTTGGCGTGTCTGGCAGGTTGTTCCGTTGTGCTTGGCAGGTGGTTCAGGCTTGGCCGGCAGGTGGTTCCAGACTGTCCAGGACGTGTTTCCAGCTTCTCCGGCAGGTGGTTCTGGTACGTCTGAGAGGTGGTTCCGCCATGGCTGGCAGGTGATTCCGGACCGTCCCCCAGGTGGTTCTGGCATAGCCAGCAGTTGATATTGGCCTGTCCGGCAGGTGGTTCCAGCGAGTCGAACAGGTGGCTCCGGCGTGCTCGGCAGGTGGTTCCGGTCTGTCCGGTAGGTGATTATGGCGTGTCCGGCACGTGCTTCCGGCACGTCTGAGAGGTGGTTCCGGCATGCGCGACAGGTGGTTTCGGAGTGTCCGCCAGGTGGTTCTGGCGTACCCGGCAGGTGATTTTGGCGTGTCCGGCAGGTGTTTCTGGCGAGTCGAGCAGGTGGCTCCGGCATGCTCGGCAGGTGCTTCCGGGGTCTCCGGCACGTGGTTCTGGTGTGTCTGAGAGCTGGTTCCGGCATGTCCGGCAGATGATTCCGGAGTGTCCGCCAAGTGGTTCTGGCATACCCGGCTGGTGATTTGGGCATGTCAGGTAGGTGGTTCCGGCGAGTCGAGCAGGTGGCTCCGGCGTGCTCGGCAGGTTGTTCAGACGGGTCTGGCAGGTGTTTTCCGTCTGTTCGGGGTGTGGTTCCAGCATCTCATGCACATGGTTCTGGCACGTCTGAGATGTGGTTCCGGCCGGCCCGACAGGTGTTTCCACAGTGTCCGCCAAGTGGTACTGGCGTAGTTGGCAGGTGATTTTGGCATGACCGGCAGGTGGTTCCAGCAAGCCCGGCAGGTGATTCCGAAGTGTTCCCCAACTGGTTGTGGCGTAGCCGGCAGGTGATTTTTGCGTGTCCGGCAGGTGGTTCTGGCGAGTCGAGCAGGTGGTTCCGGCGTGCTCGGCAGGTGCTTGCGGGGTCATTGGCACGTGGTTCTGGCATATCTGAGAGGTGGTTCCGGCATGCCCGGCAGGTGATTCCGGAGTGTTCGCCAAGTGTTTCCGGCGTAGCCGGCAGGTGATTTTGCATGTCCAGCGGTCGTTCCGGCGGGTCGAGCCGGTGGTTCCGGCGTGTCCGGCAGGTGGTTCCGGTCTGTCCGGCAGGTGGTTCTGTGGTGTCCGGCACGAGGTTCAGTCTGAGAGGCTGTGCCGGCATGCCCCTCACGTGATTCCGGCTTGTCCCCGAAGTGGTGCTGGTGTAGCGGGCAGGTGATTTTGGCGTGTCCGGCAGGTGGTTCAGGCGAGTTGAGCAGGTGGTTGCGACGTGCTCGGCAGGTGCTTCCGGCGTCTCCGGCACGAGTTTCTGGCACATCTGACTGGTGGTTCCGGCATGCCCAAAAGTTGATTCCGGTCTGTCCGGTAGGTGGTTCCGGCGTCTCCGGCACTTGGTTCTGGTGTGTCTGAGAGCTGGTTCCGGCATGTCCGGCAGATGATTCCGGAGTGTCCGCCAAGTGGTTCTGGCATACCCAGCAGGTGATTTTGGCGTGTCAGGGAGGTGGTACCGGTGAGTCGAGCAGGTGGTTCCGGCGTGCTCAGCAGGTGGTTCAGGCGGGTCTGGCAGGTGGTATCCGTCTGTTCGGGGTGTGGTTCCAGCATCTCATGAACACGTTTCTGGCACGTCTGAGATGTGGTTCCAGCCGGCCCGACAGGTGTTTCCGCAGTGTCCGCCAAGCGGTTCTGGCGTAGTTGGCAGGTGATTTTGGCATGACTGGCAGGTGGTTCCAGCAAGCCTGGCAGGTGATTCCAAAGTGTTCACCAACTGGTTGTGGCGTAGCCGGCAGGTGATTTTTGCGTGATCGGCAGGTGGTTCTGGCGAGTCGAGCAGGTGGTTCCGGCGTGCTCGGCTGGTGCTTCCGGGGTCATTGGCACGGGGTTCTGGCATGTCTGAGAGGTGGTTCCTGCATGCCCGGCAAGTGATTCCGGAGTGTTCGCCAAGTGGTTCTGGCATAGTCGGCAGGTGATTTTGGCATGTCCGGCAGGTGGTTCAGGCGAGTTGAGCAGGTGGTTCCAACGTGCTTGGCAGGTGCTTCCGGCGTCTCCGGCACGTGTTTCTGGCACATCTGACAGGTGGTTCCGGCATGCCCGAAAGGTGATTCCGGTCTGTCCGGTAGGTGGTTCCAGCCTGCACGGCATGTGGTTCTGGTACGTCTCAGAGGTGGTTGCGCATGCCCAACAGGTGATTCCGGACTGTCCGCCACATGGTTCTGGCACGTCTGAGAGGTGGTTCCGGCATGCCCGGCAGGTCATCCCAGAGAGTCCTCCAAGTGGTTCTGGCATAACACGCAGGTGATTTTGGCGTGTCTGGCAGGTTGTTCCGTTGTGCTTGGCAGGTGGTTCAGGCTTGGCCGGCAGGTGGTTCCAGACTGTCCAGGACGTGTTTCCAGCTTCTCCGGCAGGTGGTTCTGGTACGTCTGAGAGGTGGTTCCGCCATGGCTGGCAGGTGATTCCGGACCGTCCCCCAGGTGGTTCTGGCATAGCCAGCAGTTGATATTGGCCTGTCCGGCAGGTGGTTCCAGCGAGTCGAACAGGTGGCTCCGGCGTGCTCGGCAGGTGGTTCCGGTCTGTCCGGTAGGTGATTCCGGCGTGTCCGGCACGTGCTTCCGGCACGTCTGAGAGGTGGTTCCGGCATGCGCGACAGGTGGTTTCGGAGTGTCCGCCAGGTGGTTCTGGCGTACCCGGCAGGTGATTTTGGCGTGTCCGGCAGGTGTTTCTGGCGAGTCGAGCAGGTGGCTCCGGCATGCTCGGCAGGTGCTTCCGGGGTCTCCGGCACGTGGTTCTGGTGTGTCTGAGAGCTGGTTCCGGCATGTCCGGCAGATGATTCCGGAGTGTCCGCCAAGTGGTTCTGGCATACCCGGCTGGTGATTTGGGCATGTCAGGTAGGTGGTTCCGGCGAGTCGAGCAGGTGGCTCCGGCGTGCTCGGCAGGTTGTTCAGACGGGTCTGGCAGGTGTTTTCCGTCTGTTCGGGGTGTGGTTCCAGCATCTCATGCACATGGTTCTGGCACGTCTGAGATGTGGTTCCGGCCGGCCCGACAGGTGTTTCCACAGTGTCCGCCAAGTGGTACTGGCGTAGTTGGCAGGTGATTTTGGCATGACCGGCAGGTGGTTCCAGCAAGCCCGGCAGGTGATTCCGAAGTGTTCCCCAACTGGTTGTGGCGTAGGCGGCAGGTGATTTTTGCGTGTCCGGCAGGTGGTTCTGGCGAGTCGAGCAGGTGGTTCCGGCGTGCTCGGCAGGTGCTTGCGGGGTCATTGGCACGTGGTTCTGGCATATCTGAGAGGTGGTTCCGGCATGCCCGGCAGGTGATTCCGGAGTGTTCGCCAAGTGTTTCCGGCGTAGCCGGCAGGTGATTTTGCATGTCCTGCGGTCGTTCCGGCGGGTCGAGCCGGTGGTTCCGGCGTGTCCGGCAGGTGGTTCCGGTCTGTCCGGCAGGTGGTTCTGTGGTGTCCGGCACGAGGTTCAGTCTGAGAGGCTGTGCCGGCATGCCCCTCACGTGATTCCGGCTTGTCCCCGAAGTGGTGCTGGTGTAGAGGGCAGGTGATTTTGGCGTGTCCGGCAGGTGGTTCAGGCGAGTTGAGCAGGTGGTTGCGACGTGCTCGGCAGGTGCTTCCGGCGTCTCCGGCACGTGTTTCTGGCACATCTGACTGGTGGTTCCGGCATGCCCAAAAGTTGATTCCGGTCTGTCCGGTAGGTGGTTCCGGCGTGCACGGCACGTGGTTCTGGTACGTCTCAGAGGTGGTTGCGTATGCCCAACGGGTGATTCCGGACTGTCCGCCACGTGCTTCTGGCACGTCTGAGAGGTGGTTCCAACATGCCCGGCAGGTCATTTCGGAGAGTCGTCCAAGTGGTTCTGGCGTAGCCCGCAGGTGATTTTGGCGTGTCCGGCGGGTGGTTCCGCCGTGCTCGGCAGGTGGTTCAGGCATGGCCGTCACGTGGTTCCAGTCTGTCCAGGACGTGTTTCCAGCTTCTCCGGCAGGTGGTTCTGGTACGTCTGAGAGGTGGTTCCGCCATGGCTGGCAGGTGATCCCGGACTGTCCCCCAGGTGGTTCTGGCATAGCCAGCAGTTGATATTGGCCTGTCCGGCAGGTGGTTCCAGCGAGTCGAACAGGTGGCTCCGGCGTTCTTGGCAGGTGGTTCCGGTCTGTCCGGTAGGTGTTTCCGGCGTGTCCGGCACGTGCTTCCGGCACGTCTGAGAGGTGGTTCCGGCATGCGCGGCAGGTGATTCCGTAGTGTCCGCCAGGTGGTTCTGGCGTACCCGGCAGGTGATTTTGGCGTGTCCGGCAGGTGTTTCTGGCGAGTCGAGCAGGTGGCTCCGGCATGCTCGGCAGGTGCTTCCGGCGTCTCCGGCACTTGGTTCTGGTGTGTCTGAGAGCTGGTTCCGGCATGTCCGGCAGATGATTCCGGAGTGTCCGCCAAGTGGTTCTGGCATACCCAGCAGGTGATTTTGGCGTTTCAGGGAGGTGGTACCGGTGAGTCGAGCAGGTGGTTCCGGCGTGCTCAGCAGGTGGTTCAGGCGGTTCTGGCAGGTGGTATCCGTCTGTTCGGGGTGTGGTTCCAGCATCTCATGAACACGTTTCTGGCACGTCTGAGATGTGGTTCCGGCCGGCCCGACAGGTGTTTCCGCAGTGTCCGCCAAGCGGTTCTGGCGTAGTTGGCAGGTGATTTTGGCATGACTGGCAGGTGGTTCCAGCAAGCCTGGCAGGTGATTCCAAAGTGTTCACCAACTGGTTGTGGCGTAGCCGGCAGGTGATTTTTGCGTGATCGGCAGGTGGTTCTGGCGAGTCGAGCAGGTGGTTCCGGCGTGCTCGGCTGGTGCTTCCGGGGTCATTGGCACGGGGTTCTGGCATGTCTGAGAGGTGGTTCCTGCATGCCCGGCAAGTGATTCCGGAGTGTTCGCCAAGTGGTTCTGGCATAGTCGGCAGGTGATTTTGGCATGTCCGGCAGGTGGTTCAGGCGAGTTGAGCAGGTGGTTCCAACGTGCTTGGCAGGTGCTTCCGGCGTCTCCGGCACGTGTTTCTGGCACATCTGACAGGTAGTTCCGGCATGCCCGAAAGGTGATTCCGGTCTGTCCGGTAGGTGGTTCCAGCCTGCATGGCATGTGGTTCTGGTACGTCTCAGAGGTGGTTGCGCATGCCCAACAGGTGATTCCGGACTGTCCGCCACATGGTTCTGGCACGTCTGAGAGGTGGTTCCGGCATGCCCGGCAGGTCATCCCAGAGAGTCCTCCAAGTGGTTCTGGCATAACACGCAGGTGATTTTGGCGTGTCTGGCAGGTTGTTCCGTTGTGCTTGGCAGGTGGTTCAGGCTTGGCCGGCAGGTGGTTCCAGACTGTCCAGGACGTGTTTCCAGCTTCTCCGGCAGGTGGTTCTGGTACGTCTGAGAGGTGGTTCCGCCATGGCTGGCAGGTGATTCCGGACCGTCCCCCAGGTGGTTCTGGCATAGCCAGCAGTTGATATTGGCCTGTCCGGCAGGTGGTTCCAGCGAGTCGAACAGGTGGCTCCGGCGTGCTCGGCAGGTGGTTCCGGTCTGTCCGGTAGGTGATTCCGGCGTGTCCGGCACGTGCTTCCGGCACGTCTGAGAGGTGGTTCCGGCATGCGCAACAGGTGGTTTCGGAGTGTCCGCCAGGTGGTTCTGGCGTACCCGGCAGGTGATTTTGGCGTGTCCGGCAGGTGTTTCTGGCGAGTCGAGCAGGTGGCTCCGGCATGCTCGGCAGGTGCTTCCGGCGTCTCCGGCACGTGGTTCTGGTGTGTCTGAGAGCTGGTTCCGGCATGTCCGGCAGATGATTCCGGAGTGTCCGCCAAGTGGTTCTGGCATACCCGGCTGGTGATTTGGGCATGTCAGGTAGGTGGTTCCGGCGAGTCGAGCAGGTGGCTCCGGCGTGCTCGGCAGGTTGTTCAGACGGGTCTGGCAGGTGTTTTCCGTCTGTTCGGGGTGTGGTTCCAGCATCTCATGCACATGGTTCTGGCACGTCTGAGATGTGGTTCCGGCCGGCCCGACAGGTGTTTCCACAGTGTCCGCCAAGTGGTACTGGCGTAGTTGGCAGGTGATTTTGGCATGACCGGCAGGTGGTTCCAGCAAGCCCGGCAGGTGATTCCGAAGTGTTCCCCAACTGGTTGTGGCGTAGCCGGCAGGTGATTTTTGCGTGTCCGGCAGGTGGTTCTGGCGAGTCGAGCAGGTGGTTCCGGCGTGCTCGGCAGGTGCTTGCGGGGTCATTGGCACGTGGTTCTGGCATATCTGAGAGGTGGTTCCGGCATGCCCGGCAGGTGATTCCGGAGTGTTCGCCAAGTGTTTCCGGCGTAGCCGGCAGGTGATTTTGCATGTCCAGCGGTCGTTCCGGCGGGTCGAGCCGGTGGTTCCGGCGTGTCCGGCAGGTGGTTCCGGTCTGTCCGGCAGGTGGTTCTGTGGTGTCCGGCACGAGGTTCAGTCTGAGAGGCTGTGCCGGCATGCCCCTCACGTGATTCCGGCTTGTCCCCGAAGTGGTGCTGGTGTAGCGGGCAGGTGATTTTGGCGTGTCCGGCAGGTGGTTCAGGCGAGTTGAGCAGGTGCTTGCGACGTGCTCGGCAGGTGCTTCCGGCGTCTCCGGCACGTGTTTCTGGCACATCTGACTGGTGGTTCCGGCATGCCCAAAAGTTGATTCCGGTCTGTCCGGTAGGTGGTTCCGGCGTGCACGGCACGTGGTTCTGGTACGTCTCAGAGGTAGTTGCGTATGCCCAACGGGTGATTCCGGACTGTCCGCCACGTGCTTCTGGCACGTCTGAGAGGTGGTTCCAACATGCCCGGCAGGTCATTTCGGAGAGTCGTCCAAGTGGTTCTGGCGTAGCCCGCAGGTGATTTTGGCGTGTCCGGCGGGTGGTTCCGCCGTGCTCGGCAGGTGGTTCAGGCATGGCCGTCACGTGGTTCCAGTCTGTCCAGGACGTGTTTCCAGCTTCTCCGGCAGGTGGTTCTGGTACGTCTGAGAGGTGGTTCCGCCATGGCTGGCAGGTGATCCCGGACTGTCCCCCAGGTGGTTCTGGCATAGCCAGCAGTTGATATTGGCCTGTCCGGCAGGTGGTTCCAGCGAGTCGAACAGGTGGCTCCGGCGTTCTTGACAGGTGGTTCCGGTCTGTCCGGTAGGTGTTTCCGGCGTGTCCGGCACGTGCTTCCGGCACGTCTGAGAGGTGGTTCCGGCATGCGCGGCAGGTGATTCCGTAGTGTCCGCCAGGTGGTTCTGGCGTACCCGGCAGGTGATTTTGGCGTGTCCGGCAGGTGTTTCTGGCGAGTCGAGCAGGTGGCTCCGGCATGCTCGGCAGGTGCTTCCGGCGTCTCCGGCACTTGGTTCTGGTGTGTCTGAGAGCTGGTTCCGGCATGTCCGGCAGATGATTCCGGAGTGTCCGCCAAGTGGTTCTGGCATACCCAGCAGGTGATTTTGGCGTTTCAGGGAGGTGGTACCGGTGAGTCGAGCAGGTGGTTCCGGCGTGCTCAGCAGGTGGTTCAGGCGGTTCTGGCAGGTGGTATCCGTCTGTTCGGGGTGTGGTTCCAGCATCTCATGAACACGTTTCTGGCACGTCTGAGATGTGGTTCCGGCCGGCCCGACAGGTGTTTCCGCACTGTCCGCCAAGCGGTTCTGGCGTAGTTGGCAGGTGATTTTGGCATGACTGGCAGGTGGTTCCAGCAAGCCTGGCAGGTGATTCCAAAGTGTTCACCAACTGGTTGTGGCGTAGCCGGCAGGTGATTTTTGCGTGATCGGCAGGTGGTTCTGGCGAGTCGAGCAGGTGGTTCCGGCGTGCTCGGCTGGTGCTTCCGGGGTCATTGGCACGGGGTTCTGGCATGTCTGAGAGGTGGTTCCTGCATGCCCGGCAAGTGATTCCGGAGTGTTCGCCAAGTGGTTCTGGCATAGTCGGCAGGTGATTTTGGCATGTCCGGCAGGTGGTTCAGGCGAGTTGAGCAGGTGGTTCCAACGTGCTTGGCAGGTGCTTCCGGCGTCTCCGGCACGTGTTTCTGGCACATCTGACAGGTAGTTCCGGCATGCCCGAAAGGTGATTCCGGTCTGTCCGGTAGGTGGTTCCAGCCTGCATGGCATGTGGTTCTGGTACGTCTCAGAGGTGGTTGCGCATGCCCAACAGGTGATTCCGGACTGTCCGCCACATGGTTCTGGCACGTCTGAGAGGTGGTTCCGGCATGCCCGGCAGGTCATCCCAGAGAGTCCTCCAAGTGGTTCTGGCATAACACGCAGGTGATTTTGGCGTGTCTGGCAGGTTGTTCCGTTGTGCTTGGCAGGTGGTTCAGGCTTGGCCGGCAGGTGGTTCCAGACTGTCCAGGACGTGTTTCCAGCTTCTCCGGCAGGTGGTTCTGGTACGTCTGAGAGGTGGTTCCGCCATGGCTGGCAGGTGATTCCGGACCGTCCCCCAGGTGGTTCTGGCATAGCCAGCAGTTGATATTGGCCTGTCCGGCAGGTGGTTCCAGCGAGTCGAACAGGTGGCTCCGGCGTGCTCGGCAGGTGGTTCCGGTCTGTCCGGTAGGTGATTCCGGCGTGTCCGGCACGTGCTTCCGGCACGTCTGAGAGGTGGTTCCGGCATGCGCGACAGGTGGTTTCGGAGTGTCCGCCAGGTGGTTCTGGCGTACCCGGCAGGTGATTTTGGCGTGTCCGGCAGGTGTTTCTGGCGAGTCGAGCAGGTGGCTCCGGCATGCTCGGCAGGTGCTTCCGGCGTCTCCGGCACGTGGCTCTGGTGTGTCTGAGAGCTGGTTCCGGCATGTCCGGCAGATGATTCCGGAGTGTCCGCCAAGTGGTTCTGGCATACCCGGCTGGTGATTTGGGCATGTCAGGTAGGTGGTTCCGGCGAGTCGAGCAGGTGGCTCCGGCGTGCTCGGCACGTTGTTCAGACGGGTCTGGCAGGTGTTTTCCGTCTGTTCGGGGTGTGGTTCCAGCATCTCATGCACATGGTTCTGGCACGTCTGAGATGTGGTTCCGGCCGGACCGACAGGTGTTTCCACAGTGTCCGCCAAGTGGTACTGGCGTAGTTGGCAGGTGATTTTGGCATGACCGGCAGGTGGTTCCAGCAAGCCCGGCAGGTGATTCCGAAGTGTTCCCCAACGGGTTGTGGCGTAGCCGGCAGGTGATTTTTGCGTGTCCGGCAGGTGGTTCTGGCGAGTCGAGCAGGTGGTTCCGGCGTGCTCGGCAGGTGCTTGCGGGGTCATTGGCACGTGGTTCTGGCATATCTGAGAGGTGGTTCCGGCATGCCCGGCAGGTGATTCCGGAGTGTTCGCCAAGTGTTTCCGGCGTAGCCGGCAGGTGATTTTGCATGTCCAGCGGTCGTTCCGGCGGGTCGAGCCGGTGGTTCCGGCGTGTCCGGCAGGTGGTTCCGGTCTGTCCGGCAGGTGGTTCTGTGGTGTCCGGCACGAGGTTCAGTCTGAGAGGCTGTGCCGGCATGCCCCTCACGTGATTCCGGCTTGTCCCCGAAGTGGTGCTGGTGTAGCGGGCAGGTGATTTTGGCGTGTCCGGCAGGTGGTTCAGGCGAGTTGAGCAGGTGCTTGCGACGTGCTCGGCAGGTGCTTCCGGCGTCTCCGGCACGTGTTTCTGGCACATCTGACTGGTGGTTCCGGCATGCCCGAAAGGTGATTCCGGTCTGTCCGGTAGGTGGTTCCGGCGTGCACGGCACGTGGTTCTGGTACGTCTCAGAGGTGGTTGCGTATGCCCAACGGGTGATTCCGGACTGTCCGCCACGTGCTTCTGGCACGTCTGAGAGGTGGTTCCAACATGCCCGGCAGGTCATTTCGGAGAGTCGTCCAAGTGGTTCTGGCGTAGCCCGCAGGTGATTTTGGCGTGTCCGGCGGGTGGTTCCGCCGTGCTCGGCAGGTGGTTCAGGCATGGCCGTCACGTGGTTCCAGTCTGTCCAGGACGTGTTTCCAGCTTCTCCGGCAGGTGGTTCTGGTACGTCTGAGAGGTGGTTCCGCCATGGCTGGCAGGTGATCCCGGACTGTCCCCCAGGTGGTTCTGGCATAGCCAGCAGTTGATATTGGCCTGTCCGGCAGGTGGTTCCAGCGAGTCGAACAGGTGGCTCCGGCGTTCTTGGCAGGTGGTTCCGGTCTGTCCGGTAGGTGTTTCCGGCGTGTCCGGCACGTGCTTCCGGCACGTCTGAGAGGTGGTTCCGGCATGCGCGACAGGTGGTTTCGGAGTGTCCGCCAGGTGGTTCTGGCGTACCCGGCAGGTGATTTTGGCGTGTCCGGCAGGTGTTTCTGGCGAGTCGAGCAGGTGGCTCCGGCATGCTCGGCAGGTGCTTCCGGCGTCTCCGGCACGTGGTTCTGGTGTGTCTGAGAGCTGGTTCCGGCATGTCCGGCAGATGATTCCGGAGTGTCCGCCAAGTGGTTCTGGCATACCCGGCTGGTGATTTGGGCATGTCAGGTAGGTGGTTCCGGCGAGTCGAGCAGGTGGCTCCGGCGTGCTCGGCAGGTTGTTCAGACAGGTCTGGCAGGTGTTTTCCGTCTGTTCGGGGTGTGGTTCCAGCATCTCATGCACATGGTTCTGGCACGTCTGAGATGTGGTTCCGGCCGGCCCGACAGGTGTTTCCACAGTGTCCGCCAAGTGGTACTGGCGTAGTTGGCAGGTGATTTTGGCATGACCGGCAGGTGGTTCCAGCAAGCCCGGCAGGTGATTCCGAAGTGTTCCCCAACTGGTTGTGGCGTAGCCGGCAGGTGATTTTTGCGTGTCCGGCAGGTGGTTCTGGCGAGTCGAGCAGGTGGTTCCGGCGTGCTCGGCAGGTGCTTGCGGGGTCATTGGCACGTGGTTCTGGCATATCTGAGAGGTGGTTCCGGCATGCCCGGCAGGTGATTCCGGAGTGTTCGCCAAGTGTTTCCGGCGTAGCCGGCAGGTGATTTTGCATGTCCAGCGGTCGTTCCGGCGGGTCGAGCCGGTGGTTCCGGCGTGTCCGGCAGGTGGTTCCGGTCTGTCCGGCAGGTGGTTCTGTGGTGTCCGGCACGAGGTTCAGTCTGAAAGGCTGTGCCGGCATGCCCCTCACGTGATTCCGGCTTGTCCCCGAAGTGGTGCTGGTGTAGCGGGCAGGTGATTTTGGCGTGTCCGGCAGGTGGTTCAGGCGAGTTGAGCAGGTGCTTGCGACGTGCTCGGCAGGTGCTTCCGGCGTCTCCGGCACGTGTTTCTGGCACATCTGACTGGTGGTTCCGGCATGCCCAAAAGTTGATTCCGGTCTGTCCGGTAGGTGGTTCCGGCGTGCACGGCACGTGGTTCTGGTACGTCTCAGAGGTGGTTGCGTATGCCCAACGGGTGATTCCGGACTGTCCGCCACGTGCTTCTGGCACGTCTGAGAGGTGGTTCCAACATGCCCGGCAGGTCATTTCGGAGAGTCGTCCAAGTGGTTCTGGCGTAGCCCGCAGGTGATTTTGGCGTGTCCGGCGGGTGGTTCCGCCGTGCTCGGCAGGTGGTTCAGGCATGGCCGTCACGTGGTTCCAGTCTGTCCAGGACGTGTTTCCAGCTTCTCCGGCAGGTGGTTCTGGTACGTCTGAGAGGTGGTTCCGCCATGGCTGGCAGGTGATCCCGGACTGTCCCCCAGGTGGTTCTGGCATAGCCAGCAGTTGATATTGGCCTGTCCGGCAGGTGGTTCCAGCGAGTCGAACAGGTGGCTCCGGCGTTCTTGGCAGGTGGTTCCGGTCTGTCCGGTAGGTGTTTCTGGCGTGTCCGGCACGTGCTTCCGGCACGTCTGAGAGGTGGTTCCGGCATGCGCGGCAGGTGATTCCGTAGTGTCCGCCAGGTGGTTCTGGCGTACCCGGCAGGTGATTTTGGCGTGTCCGGCAGGTGTTTCTGGCGAGTCGAGCAGGTGGCTCCGGCATGCTCGGCAGGTGCTTCCGGCGTCTCCGGCACTTGGTTCTGGTGTGTCTGAGAGCTGGTTCCGGCATGTCCGGCAGATGATTCCGGAGTGTCCGCCAAGTGGTTCTGGCATACCCAGCAGGTGATTTTGGCGTTTCAGGGAGGTGGTACCGGTGAGTCGAGCAGGTGGTTCCGGCGTGCTCAGCAGGTGGTTCAGGCGGTTCTGGCAGGTGGTATCCGTCTGTTCGGGGTGTGGTTCCAGCATCTCATGAACACGTTTCTGGCACGTCTGAGATGTGGTTCCAGCCGGCCCGACAGGTGTTTCCGCAGTGTCCGCCAAGCGGTTCTGGCGTAGTTGGCAGGTGATTTTGGCATGACTGGCAGGTGGTTCCAGCAAGCCTGGCAGGTGATTCCAAAGTGTTCACCAACTGGTTGTGGCGTAGCCGGCAGGTGATTTTTGCGTGATCGGCAGGTGGTTCTGGCGAGTCGAGCAGGTGGTTCCGGCGTGCTCGGCTGGTGCTTCCGGGGTCATTGGCACGGGGTTCTGGCATGTCTGAGAGGTGGTTCCTGCATGCCCGGCAAGTGATTCCGGAGTGTTCGCCAAGTGGTTCTGGCATAGTCGGCAGGTGATTTTGGCATGTCCGGCAGGTGGTTCAGGCGAGTTGAGCAGGTGGTTCCAACGTGCTTGGCAGGTGCTTCCGGCGTCTCCGGCACGTGTTTCTGGCACATCTGACAGGTAGTTCCGGCATGCCCGAAAGGTGATTCCGGTCTGTCCGGTAGGTGGTTCCAGCCTGCATGGCATGTGGTTCTGGTACGTCTCAGAGGTGGTTGCGCATGCCCAACAGGTGATTCCGGACTGTCCGCCACATGGTTCTGGCACGTCTGAGAGGTGGTTCCGGCATGCCCGGCAGGTCATCCCAGAGAGTCCTCCAAGTGGTTCTGGCATAACACGCAGGTGATTTTGGCGTGTCTGGCAGGTTGTTCTGTTGTGCTTGGCAGGTGGTTCAGGCTTGGCCGGCAGGTGGTTCCAGACTGTCCAGGACGTGTTTCCAGCTTCTCCGGCAGGTGGTTCTGGTACGTCTGAGAGGTGGTTCCGCCATGGCTGGCAGGTGATTCCGGACCGTCCCCCAGGTGGTTCTGGCATAGCCAGCAGTTGATATTGGCCTGTCCGGCAGGTGGTTCCAGCGAGTCGAACAGGTGGCTCCGGCGTGCTCGGCAGGTGGTTCCGGTCTGTCCGGTAGGTGATTCCGGCGTGTCCGGCACGTGCTTCCGGCACGTCTGAGAGGTGGTTCCGGCATGCGCAACAGGTGGTTTCGGAGTGTCCGCCAGGTGGTTCTGGCGTACCCGGCAGGTGATTTTGGCGTGTCCGGCAGGTGTTTCTGGCGAGTCGAGCAGGTGGCTCCGGCATGCTCGGCAGGTGCTTCCGGCGTCTCCGGCACGTGGTTCTGGTGTGTCTGAGAGCTGGTTCCGGCATGTCCGGCAGATGATTCCGGAGTGTCCGCCAAGTGGTTCTGGCATACCCGGCTGGTGATTTGGGCATGTCAGGTAGGTGGTTCCGGCGAGTCGAGCAGGTGGCTCCGGCGTGCTCGGCACGTTGTTCAGACGGGTCTGGCAGGTGTTTTCCGTCTGTTCGGGGTGTGGTTCCAGCATCTCATGCACATGGTTCTGGCACGTCTGAGATGTGGTTCCGGCCGGACCGACAGGTGTTTCCACAGTGTCCGCCAAGTGGTACTGGCGTAGTTGGCAGGTGATTTTGGCATGACCGGCAGGTGGTTCCAGCAAGCCCGGCAGGTGATTCCGAAGTGTTCCCCAACGGGTTGTGGCGTAGCCGGCAGGTGATTTTTGCGTGTCCGGCAGGTGGTTCTGGCGAGTCGAGCAGGTGGTTCCGGCGTGCTCGGCAGGTGCTTGCGGGGTCATTGGCACGTGGTTCTGGCATATCTGAGAGGTGGTTCCGGCATGCCCGGCAGGTGATTCCGGAGTGTTCGCCAAGTGTTTCCGGCGTAGCCGGCAGGTGATTTTGCATGTCCAGCGGTCGTTCCGGCGGGTCGAGCCGGTGGTTCCGGCGTGTCCGGCAGGTGGTTCCGGTCTGTCCGGCAGGTGGTTCTGTGGTGTCCGGCACGAGGTTCAGTCTGAGAGGCTGTGCCGGCATGCCCCTCACGTGATTCCGGCTTGTCCCCGAAGTGGTGCTGGTGTAGCGGGCAGGTGATTTTGGCGTGTCCGGCAGGTGGTTCAGGCGAGTTGAGCAGGTGCTTGCGACGTGCTCGGCAGGTGCTTCCGGCGTCTCCGGCACGTGTTTCTGGCACATCTGACTGGTGGTTCCGGCATGCCCGAAAGGTGATTCCGGTCTGTCCGGTAGGTGGTTCCGGCGTGCACGGCACGTGGTTGTGGTACGTCTCAGAGGTGGTTGCGTATGCCCAACGGGTGATTCCGGACTGTCCGCCACGTGCTTCTGGCACGTCTGAGAGGTGGTTCCAACATGCCCGTCAGGTCATTTCGGAGAGTCGTCCAAGTGGTTCTGGCGTAGCCCGCAGGTGATTTTGGCGTGTCCGGCGGGTGGTTCCGCCGTGCTCGGCAGGTGGTTCAGGCATGGCCGTCACGTGGTTCCAGTCTGTCCAGGACGTGTTTCCAGCTTCTCCGGCAGGTGGTTCTGGTACGTCTGAGAGGTGGTTCCGCCATGGCTGGCAGGTGATCCCGGACTGTCCCCCAGGTGGTTCTGGCATAGCCAGCAGTTGATATTGGCCTGTCCGGCAGGTGGTTCCAGCGAGTCGAACAGGTGGCTCCGGCGTTCTTGGCAGGTGGTTCCGGTCTGTCCGGTAGGTGTTTCCGGCGTGTCCGGCACGTGCTTCCGGCACGTCTGAGAGGTGGTTCCGGCATGCGCGACAGGTGGTTTCGGAGTGTCCGCCAGGTGGTTCTGGCGTACCCGGCAGGTGATTTTGGCGTGTCCGGCAGGTGTTTCTGGCGAGTCGAGCAGGTGGCTCCGGCATGCTCGGCAGGTGCTTCCGGCGTCTCCGGCACTTGGTTCTGGTGTGTCTGAGAGCTGGTTCCGGCATGTCCGGCAGATGATTCCGGAGTGTCCGCCAAGTGGTTCTGGCATACCCAGCAGGTGATTTTGGCGTGTCAGGGAGGTGGTACCGGTGAGTCGAGCAGGTGGTTCCGGCGTGCTCAGCAGGTGGTTCAGGTGGTTCTGGCAGGTGGTATCCGTCTGTTCGGGGTGTGGTTCCAGCATCTCATGAACACGTTTCTGGCACGTCTGAGATGTGGTTCCAGCCGGCCCGACAGGTGTTTCCGCAGTGTCCGCCAAGCGGTTCTGGCGTAGTTGGCAGGTGATTTTGGCATGACTGGCAGGTGGTTCCAGCAAGCCTGGCAGGTGATTCCAAAGTGTTCACCAACTGGTTGTGGCGTAGCCGGCAGGTGATTTTTGCGTGATCGGCAGGTGGTTCTGGCGAGTCGAGCAGGTGGTTCCGGCGTGCTCGGATGGTGCTTCCGGGGTCATTGGCACGGGGTTCTGGCATGTCTGAGAGGTGGTTACTGCATGCCCGGCAAGTGATTCCGGAGTGTTCGCCAAGTGGTTCTGGCATAGTCGGCAGGTGATTTTGGCATGTCCGGCAGGTGGTTCAGGCGAGTTGAGCAGGTGGTTCCAACGTGCTTGGCAAGTGCTTCCAGCGTCTCCGGCACGAGTTTCTGGCACATCTGACAGGTAGTTCCGGCATGCCCGAAAGGTGATTCCGGTCTGTCCGGTAGGTGGTTCCAGCCTGCACGGCATGTGGTTCTGGTACGTCTCAGAGGTGGTTGCGGATGCCCAACAGGTGATTCCGGACTGTCCGCCACATGGTCCTGGCACGTCTGAGAGGTGGTTCCGGCATGCCCGGCAGGTCATCCCAGAGAGTCCTCCAAGTGGTTCTGGCATAACACGCAGGTGATTTTGGCGTGTCTGGCAGGTTGTTCCGTTGTGCTTGGCAGGTGGTTCAGGCTTGGCCGGCAGGTGGTTCCAGACTGTCCAGGACGTGTTTCCAGCTTCTCCGGCAGGTGGTTCTGGTACGTCTGAGAGGTGGTTCCGCCATGGCTGGCAGGTGATTCCGGACCGTCCCCCAGGTGGTTCTGGCATAGCCAGCAGTTGATATTGGCCTGTCCGGCAGGTGGTTCCAGCGAGTCGAACAGGTGGCTCCGGCGTGCTCGGCAGGTGGTTCCGGTCTGTCCGGTAGGTGATTCCGGCGTGTCCGGCACGTGCTTCCGGCACGTCTGAGAGGTGGTTCCGGCATGCGCGACAGGTGGTTTCGGAGTGTCCGCCAGGTGGTTCTGGCGTACCCGGCAGGTGATTTTGGCGTGTCCAGCAGGTGTTTCTGGCGAGTCGAGCAGGTGGCTCCGGCATGCTCGGCAGGTGCTTCCGGGGTCTCAGGCACGTGGTTCTGGTGTGTCTGAGAGCTGGTTCCGGCATGTCCGGCAGATGATTCCGGAGTGTCCGCCAAGTGGTTCTGGCATACCCGGCTGGTGATTTGGGCATGTCAGGTAGGTGGTTCCGGCGAGTCGAGCAGGTGGCTCCGGCGTGCTCGGCAGGTTGTTCAGACGGGTCTGGCAGGTGTTTTCCGTCTGTTCGGGGTGTGGTTCCAGCATCTCATGCACATGGTTCTGGCACGTCTGAGATGTGGTTCCGGCCGGCCCGACAGGTGTTTCCACAGTGTCCGCCAAGTGGTACTGGCGTAGTTGGCAGGTGATTTTGGCATGACCGGCAGGTGGTTCCAGCAAGCCCGGCAGGTGATTCCGAAGTGTTCCCCAACTGGTTGTGGCGTAGGCGGCAGGTGATTTTTGCATGTCCGGCAGGTGGTTCTGGCGAGTCGAGCAGGTGGTTCCGGCGTGCTCGGCAGGTGCTTCCGGGGTCATTGGCACGTGGTTCTGGCATATCTGAGAGGTGGTTCCGGCATGCCCGGCAGGTGATTCCGGAGTGTTCGCCAAGTGTTTCCGGCGTAGCCGGCAGGTGATTTTGCATGTCCAGCGGTCGTTCCGGCGGGTCGAGCCGGTGGTTCCGGCGTGTCCGGCAGGTGGTTCCGGTCTGTTCGGCAGGTGGTTCTGTGGTGTCCGGCACGAGGTTCAGTCTGAGAGGCTGTGCCGGCATGCCCCTCACGTGATTCCGGCTTGTCCCCGAAGTGGTGCTGGTGTAGCGGGCAGGTGATTTTGGCGTGTCCGGCAGGTGGTTCAGGCGAGTTGAGCAGGTGCTTGCGACGTGCTCGGCAGGTGCTTCCGGCGTCTCCGGCACGTGTTTCTGGCACATCTGACTGGTGGTTCCGGCATGCCCAAAAGTTGATTCCGGTCTGTCCGGTAGGTGGTTCCGGCGTGCACGGCACGTGGTTCTGGTACGTCTCAGAGGTGGTTGCGTATGCCCAACGGGTGATTCCGGACTGTCCGCCACGTGCTTCTGGCACGTCTGAGAGGTGGTTCCAACATGCCCGTCAGGTCATTTCGGAGAGTCGTCCAAGTGGTTCTGGCGTAGCCCGCAGGTGATTTTGGCGTGTCCGGCGGGTGGTTCCGCCGTGCTCGGCAGGTGGTTCAGGCATGGCCGTCAGGTGGTTCCAGTCTGTCCAGGACGTGTTTCCAGCTTCTCCGGCAGGTGGTTCTGGTACGTCTGAGAGGTGGTTCCGCCATGGCTGGCAGGTGATCCCGGACTGTCCCCCAGGTGGTTCTGGCATAGCCAGCAGTTGATATTGGCCTGTCCGGCAGGTGGTTCCAGCGAGTCGAACAGGTGGCTCCGGCGTTCTTGGCAGGTGGTTCCGGTCTGTCCGGTAGGTGTTTCCGGCGTGTCCGGCACGTGATTCCGGCACGTCTGAGAGGTGGTTCCGGCATGCGCGGCAGGTGATTCCGTAGTGTCCGCCAGGTGGTTCTGGCGTACCCGGCAGGTGATTTTGGCGTGTCCGGCAGGTGCTTCTGGCGAGTCGAGCGGGTGGCTCCGGCATGCTCGGCAGGTGCTTCCGGCGTCTCCGGCACTTGGTTCTGGTGTGTCTGAGAGCTGGTTCTGGCATGTCCGGCAGATGATTCCGGAGTGTCCGCCAAGTGGTTCTGGCATACCCAGCAGCTGATTTTGGCGTGTCAGGGAGGTGGTACCGGTGAGTCGAGCAGGTGGTTCCGGCGTGCTCAGCAGGTGGTTCAGGCGGTTCTGGCAGGTGGTATCCGTCTGTTCGGGGTGTGGTTCCAGCATCTCATGAACACGTTTCTGGCACGTCTGAGATGTGGTTCCAGCCGGCCCGACAGGTGTTTCCGCAGTGTCCGCCAAGCGGTTCTGGCGTAGTTGGCAGGTGATTTTGGCATGACTGGCAGGTGGTTCCAGCAAGCCTGGCAGGTGATTCCAAAGTGTTCACCAACTGGTTGTGGCGTAGCCGGCAGGTGATTTTTGCGTGATCGGCAGGTGGTTCTGGCGAGTCGAGCAGGTGGTTCCGGCGTGCTCGGCTGGTGCTTCCGGGGTCATTGGCACGGGGTTCTGGCATGTCTGAGAGGTGGTTCCTGCATGCCCGGCAAGTGATTCCGGAGTGTTCGCCAAGTGGTTCTGGCATAGTCGGCAGGTGATTTTGGCATGTCCGGCAGGTGGTTCAGGCGAGTTGAGCAGGTGGTTCCAACGTGCTTGGCAGGTGCTTCCGGCGTCTCCGGCACGTGTTTCTGGCACATCTGACAGGTGGTTCCGGCATGCCCGAAAGGTGATTCCGGTCTGTCCGGTAGGTGGTTCCAGCCTGCACGGCATGTGGTTCTGGTACGTCTCAGAGGTGGTTGCGCATGCCCAACAGGTGATTCCGGACTGTCCGCCACATGGTCCTGGCACGTCTGAGAGGTGGTTCCGGCATGCCCGGCAGGTCATCCCAGAGAGTCCTCCAAGTGGTTCTGGCATAACACGCAGGTGATTTTGGCGTGTCTGGCAGGTTGTTCCGTTGTGCTTGGCAGGTGGTTCAGGCTTGGCCGGCAGGTGGTTCCAGACTGTCCAGGACGTGTTTCCAGCTTCTCCGGCAGGTGGTTCTGGTACGTCTGAGAGGTGGTTCCGCCATGGCTGGCAGGTGATTCCGGACCGTCCCCCAGGTGGTTCTGGCATAGCCAGCAGTTGATATTGGCCTGTCCGGCAGGTGGTTCCAGCGAGTCGAACAGGTGGCTCCGGCGTGCTCGGCAGGTGGTTCCGGTCTGTCCGGTAGGTGATTCCGGCGTGTCCGGCACGTGCTTCCGGCACGTCTGAGAGGTGGTTCCGGCATGCGCGACAGGTGGTTTCGGAGTGTCCGCCAGGTGGTTCTGGCGTACCCGGCAGGTGATTTTGGCGTGTCCGGCAGGTGTTTCTGGCGAGTCGAGCAGGTGGCTCCGGCATGCTCGGCAGGTGCTTCCGGCGTCTCCGGCACTTGGTTCTGGTGTGTCTGAGAGCTGGTTCCGGCATGTCCGGCAGATGATTCCGGAGTGTCCGCCAAGTGGTTCTGGCTTACCCAGCAGGTGATTTTGGCCTGTCAGGGAGGTGGTACCGGTGAGTCGAGCAGGTGGTTCCGGCGTGCTCGGCTGGTGCTTCCGGGGTCATTGGCACGGGGTTCTGGCATGTCTGAGAGGTGGTTCCTGCATGCCCGGCAAGTGATTCCGGAGTGTTCGCCAAGTGGTTCTGGCATAGTCGGCTGGTGATTTTGGCATGTCCGGCAGGTGGTTCAGGCGAGTTGAGCAGGTGGTTCCAACGTGCTTGGCAGGTGCTTCCGGCGTCTCCGGCACGTGTTTCTGGCACATCTGACAGGTGGTTCCGGCATGCCCGAAAGGTGATTCCGGTCTGTCCGGTAGGTGGTTCCAGCCTGCACGGCATGTGGTTCTGGTACGTCTCAGAGGTGGTTGCGCATGCCCAACAGGTGATTCCGGACTGTCCGCCACATGGTCCTGGCACGTCTGAGAGGTGGTTCCGGCATGCCCGGCAGGTCATCCCAAAGAGTCCTCCAAGTGGTTCTGGCATAACACGCAGGTGATTTTGGCGTGTCTGGCAGGTTGTTCCGTTGTGCTTGGCAGGTGGTTCAGGCTTGGCCGGCAGGTGGTTCCAGACTGTCCAGGACGTGTTTCCAGCTTCTCCGGCAGGTGGTTCTGGTACGTCTGAGAGGTGGTTCCGCCATGGCTGGCAGGTGATTCCGGACCGTCCCCCAGGTGGTTCTGGCATAGCCAGCAGTTGATATTGGCCTGTCCGGCAGGTGGTTCCAGCGAGTCGAACAGGTGGCTCCGGCGTGCTCGGCAGGTGGTTCCGGTCTGTCCGGTAGGTGATTCCGGCGTGTCCGGCACGTGCTTCCGGCACGTCTGAGAGGTGGTTCCGGCATGCGCGACAGGTGGTTTCGGAGTGTCCGCCAGGTGGTTCTGGCGTACCCGGCAGGTGATTTTGGCGTGTCCGGCAGGTGTTTCTGGCGAGTCGAGCAGGTGGCTCCGGCATGCTCGGCAGGTGCTTCCGGCGTCTCCGGCACGTGGTTCTGGTGTGTCTGAGAGCTGGTTCCGGCATGTCCGGCAGATGATTCCGGAGTGTCCGCCAAGTGGTTCTGGCATACCCGGCTGGTGATTTGGGCATGTCAGGTAGGTGGTTCCGGCGAGTCGAGCAGGTGGCTCCGGCGTGCTCGGCACGTTGTTCAGACGGGTCTGGCAGGTGTTTTCCGTCTGTTCGGGGTGTGGTTCCAGCATCTCATGCACATGGTTCTGGCACGTCTGAGATGTGGTTCCGGCCGGCCCGACAGGTGTTTCCACAGTGTCCGCCAAGTGGTACTGGCGTAATTGGCAGGTGATTTTGGCATGACCGGCAGGTGGTTCCAGCAAGCCCGGCAGGTGATTCCGAAGTGTTCCCCAACGGGTTGTGCCGTAGCCGGAAGGTGATTTTTGCGTGTCCGGCAGGTGGTTCTGGCGAGTCGAGCAGGTGGTTCCGGCGTGCTCGGCAGGTGCTTCCGGGGTCATTGGCACGTGGTTCTGGCATATCTGAGAGGTGGTTCCGGCATGCCCGGCAGGTGATTCCGGAGTGTTCGCCAAGTGTTTCTGGCGTAGCCGGCAGGAGATTTTGCATGTCCAGCGGTCGTTCCGGCGGGTCGAGCCGGTGGTTCCGGCGTGTCCGGCAGGTGGTTCCGGTCTGTCCGGCAGGTGGTTCTGTGGTGTCCGGCACGAGGTTCAGTCTGAGAGGCTGTGCCGGCATGCCCCTCACGTGATTCCGGCTTGTCCCCGAAGTGGTGCTGGTGTAGCGGGCAGGTGATTTTGGCGTGTCCGGCAGGTGGTTCAGGCGAGTTGAGCAGGTGCTTGCGACGTGCTCGGCAGGTGCTTCCGGCGTCTCCGGCACGTGTTTCTGGCACATCTGACTGGTGGTTCCGGCATGCCCAAAAGTTGATTCCGGTCTGTCCGGTAGGTGGTTCCGGCGTGCACGGCACGTGGTTCTGGTACGTCTCAGAGGTGGTTGCGTATGCCCAACGGGTGATTCCGGACTGTCCGCCACGTGCTTCTGGCACGTCTGAGAGGTGGTTCCAACATGCCCGGCAGGTCATTTCGGAGAGTCGTCCAAGTGGTTCTGGCGTAGCCCGCAGGTGATTTTGGCGTGTCCGGCGGGTGGTTCCGCCGTGCTCGGCAGGTGGTTCAGGCATGGCCGTCAGGTGGTTCCAGTCTGTCCAGGACGTGTTTCCAGCTTCTCCGGCAGGTGGTTCTGGTACGTCTGAGAGGTGGTTCCGCCATGGCTGGCAGGTGATCCCGGACTGTCCCCCAGGTGGTTCTGGCATAGCCAGCAGTTGATATTGGCCTGTCCGGCAGGTGGTTCCAGCGAGTCGAACAGGTGGCTCCGGCGTTCTTGGCAGGTGGTTCCGGTCTGTCCGGTAGGTGTTTCCGGCGTGTCTGGCACGTGCTTCCGGCACGTCTGAGAGGTGGTTCCGGCATGCGCGGCAGGTGATTCCGTAGTGTCCGCCAGGTGGTTCTGGCATACACGGCAGGTGATTTTGGCGTGTCCGGCAGGTGTTTCTGGCGAGTCGAGCAGGTGGCTCCGGCATGCTCGGCAGGTGCTTCCGGCGTCTCCGGCACTTGGTTCTGGTGTGTCTGAGAGCTGGTTCCGGCATGTCCGGCAGATGATTCCGGAGTGTCCGCCAAGTGGTTCTGGCATACCCAGCAGGTGATTTTGGCGTGTCAGGCAGGTGGTACCGGTGAGTCGAGCAGGTGGTTCCGGCAT
>NW_027226831.1:0-33171 GCF_037783145.1 Equus przewalskii
TGGCGAGTCGAGCAGGTGGTTCCGGCGTGCTCGGCAGGTGCTTCCGGGGTCATTGGCACGTGGTTCTGGCATATCTGAGAGGTGGTTCCGGCATGCCCGGCAGGTGATTCCGGAGTGTTCGCCAAGTGTTTCCGGCATAGCCGGCAGGTGATTTTGCATGTCCAGCGGTCGTTCCGGCGGGTCGAGCCGGTGGTTCCGGCGTGTCCGGCAGGTGGTTCCGGTCTGTCCGGCAGGTGGTTCTGTGGTGTCCGGCACGAGGTTCAGTCTGAGAGGCTGTGCCGTCATGCCCCTCACGTGATTCCGGCTTGTCCCCGAAGTGGTGCTGGTGTAGCGGGCAGGTGATTTTGGCGTGTCCGGCAGGTGGTTCAGGCGAGTTGAGCAGGTGGTTGCGACGTGCTCGGCAGGTGCTTCCGGCGTCTCCGGCACGTGTTTCTGGCACATCTGACTGGTGGTTCCGGCATGCCCAAAAGTTGATTCCGGTCTGTCCGGTAGGTGGTTCCGGCGTGCACGGCACGTGGTTCTGGTACGTGTCAGAGGTGGTTGCGTATGCCCAACAGGTGATTCCGGACTGTCCGCCACGTGCTTCTGGCATGTCTGAGAGGTGGTTCCAACATGCCCGGCAGGTCATTTCGGAGAGTCGTCCAAGTGGTTCTGGCGTAGCCCGCAGGTGATTTTGGCGTGTCCGGCAGGTGGTTCCGCCGTGCTCGGCAGGTGGTTCAGGCATGGCCGTCACGTGGTTCCAGTCTGTCCAGGACGTGTTTCCAGCTTCTCCGGCAGGTGGTTCTGGTACGTCTGAGAGGTGGTTCCGTCATGGCTGGCAGGTGATCCCGGACTGTCCCCCAGGTGGTTCTGGCATAGCCAGCAGTTGATATTGGCCTGTCCGGCAGGTGGTTCCAGCGAGTCGAACAGGTGGCTCCGGCGTTCTTGGCAGGTGGTTCCGGTCTGTCCGGTAGGTGTTTCCGGCGTGTCTGGCACGTGCTTCCGGCACGTCTGAGAGGTGGTTCCGTCATGCGCGGCAGGTGATTCCGGAGTGTCCGCCAGGTGGTTCTGGCGTACCCAGCAGGTGATTTTGGCGTGTCCGGCAGGTGTTTCTGGCGAGTCGAGCAGGTGGCTCCGGCATGCTCGGCAGGTGCTTCCGGCGTCTCCGGCACTTGGTTCTGGTGTGTCTGAGAGCTGGTTCCGGCATGTCCGGCAGATGATTCCGGAGTGTCCGCCAAGTGGTTCTGGCATACCCAGCAGGTGATTTTGGCGTGTCAGGGAGGTGGTACCGGTGAGTCGAGCAGGTGGTTCCGGCGTGCTCAGCAGGTGGTTCAGGCGGTTCTGGCAGGTGGTATCCGTCTGTTCGGGGTGTGGTTCCAGCATCTCACGAACACGTTTCTGGCAAGTCTGAGATGTGGTTCCAGCCGGCCCGACAGGTGTTTCCGCAGTGTCCGCCAAGCGGTTCTGGCGTAGTTGGCAGGTGATTTTGGCATGACTGGCAGGTGGTTCCAGCAAGCCTGGCAGGTGATTCCAAAGTGTTCACCAACTGGTTGTGGCGTAGCCGGCAGGTGATTTTTGCGTGATCGGCAGGTGGTTCTGGCGAGTCGAGCAGGTGGTTCCGGCGTGCTCGGCTGGTGCTTCCGGGGTCATTGGCACGGGGTTCTGGCATGTCTGAGAGGTGGTTCCTGCATGCCGGGCAAGTGATTCCGGAGTGTTCGCCAAGTGGTTCTGGCATAGTCGGCAGGTGATTTTGGCATGTCCGGCAGGTGGTTCAGGCGAGTTGAGCAGGTGGTTCCAACGTGCTTGGCAGGTGCTTCCGGCGTCTCCGGCACGTGTTTCTGGCACATCTGACAGGTGGTTCCGGCATGCCCGAAAGGTGATTCCGGTCTGTCCGGTAGGTGGTTCCAGCCGGCACGGCATGTGGTTCTGGTACGTCTCAGAGGTGGTTGCGCATGCCCAACAGGTGATTCCGGACTGTCCGCCACATGGTTCTGGCACGTCTGAGAGGTGGTTCCGGCATGCCCGGCAGGTCATCCCAGAGAGTCCTCCAAGTGGTTCTGGCATAACACGCAGGTGATTTTGGCGTGTCAGGCAGGTTGTTCCGTTGTGCTTGGCAGGTGGTTCAGGCTTGGCCGGCAGGTGGTTCCAGACTGTCCAGGACGTGTTTCCAGCTTCTCCGGCAGGTGGTTCTGGTACGTCTGAGAGGTGGTTCCGCCATGGCTGGCAGGTGATTCCGGACCGTCCCCCAGGTGGTTCTGGCATAGCCAGCAGTTGATATTGGCCTGTCCGGCAGGTGGTTCCAGAGAGTCGAACAGGTGGCTCCGGCGTGCTCGGCAGGTGGTTCCGGTCTGTCCGGTAGGTCATTCCGGCGTGTCCGGCACGTGCTTCCTGCACGTCTGAGAGGTGGTTCCGGCATGCGCGACAGGTGGTTTCGGAGTGTCCGCCAGGTGGTTCTGGCGTACCCGGCAGGTGATTTTGGCGTGTCCGGCAGGTGTTTCTGGCGAGTCGAGCAGGTGGCTCCGGCATGCTCGGCAGGTGCTTCCGGCGTCTCCGGCACGTGGTTCTGGTGTGTCTGAGAGCTGGTTCCGGCATGTCCGGCAGATGATTCCGGAGTTTTCCGCCAAGTGGTTCTGGCATACCCGGCTGGTGATTTGGGCATGTCAGGTAGGTGGCTCCGGCGTGCTCGGCAGGTTGTTCAGACGGGTCTGGCAGGTGTTTTCCGTCTGTTCGGGGTGTGGTTCCAGCATCTCATGCACATGGTTCTGGCACGTCTGAGATGTGGTTCCGGCCGGCCCGACAGGTGTTTCCACAGTGTCCGCCAAGTGGTACTGGCGTAGTTGGCAGGTGATTTTGGCATGACCGGCAGGTGGTTCCAGCAAGCCCGGCCGGTGATTCCGAAGTGTTCCCCAACTGGTTGTGGCGTAGCCGGCAGGTGATTTTTGCGTGTCCGGCAGGTGGTTCTGGCGAGTCGAGCAGGTGGTTCCGGCGTGCTCGGCAGGTGCTTCCGGGGTCATTGGCACGTGGTTCTGGCATATCTGAGAGGTGGTTCCGGCATGCCCGGCAGGTGATTCCGGAGTGTTCGCCAAGTGTTTCCGGCATAGCCGGCAGGTGATTTTGCATGTCCAGCGGTCGTTCCGGCGGGTCGAGCCGGTGGTTCCGGCGTGTCCGGCAGGTGGTTCCGGTCTGTCCGGCAGGTGGTTCTGTGGTGTCCGGCACGAGGTTCAGTCTGAGAGGCTGTGCCGTCATGCCCCTCACGTGATTCCGGCTTGTCCCCGAAGTGGTGCTGGTGTAGCGGGCAGGTGATTTTGGCGTGTCCGGCAGGTGGTTCAGGCGAGTTGAGCAGGTGGTTGCGACGTGCTCGGCAGGTGCTTCCGGCGTCTCCGGCACGTGTTTCTGGCACATCTGACTGGTGGTTCCGGCATGCCCAAAAGTTGATTCCGGTCTGTCCGGTAGGTGGTTCCGGCGTGCACGGCACGTGGTTCTGGTACGTGTCAGAGGTGGTTGCGTATGCCCAACAGGTGATTCCGGACTGTCCGCCACGTGCTTCTGGCACGTCTGAGAGGTGGTTCCAACATGCCCGGCAGGTCATTTCGGAGAGTCGTCCAAGTGGTTCTGGCGTAGCCCGCAGGTGATTTTGGCGTGTCCGGCAGGTGGTTCCGCCGTGCTCGGCAGGTGGTTCAGGCATGGCCGTCACGTGGTTCCAGTCTGTCCAGGACGTGTTTCCAGCTTCTCCGGCAGGTGGTTCTGGTACGGTTGAGAGGTGGTTCCGCCATGGCTGGCAGGTGATCCCGGACTGTCCCCCAGGTGGTTCTGGCATAGCCAGCAGTTGATATTGGCCTGTCCGGCAGGTGGTTCCAGCGAGTCGAACAGGTGGCTCCGGCGTTCTTGGCAGGTGGTTCCGGTCTGTCCGGTAGGTGTTTCCGGCGTGTCTGGCACGCGCTTCCGGCACGTCTGAGAGGTGGTTCCGTCATGCGCGGCAGGTGATTCCGGAGTGTCCGCCAGGTGGTTCTGGCGTACCCAGCAGGTGATTTTGGCGTGTCCGGCAGGTGTTTCTGGCGAGTCGAGCAGGTGGCTCCGGCATGCTCGGCAGGTGCTTCCGGCGTCTCCGGCACTTGGTTCTGGTGTGTCTGAGAGCTGGTTCCGGCATGTCCGGCAGATGATTCCGGAGTTTCCGCCAAGTGGTTCTGGCATACCCAGCAGGTGATTTTGGCGTGTCAGGGAGGTGGTACCGGTGAGTCGAGCAGGTGGTTCCGGCGTGCTCAGCAGGTGGTTCAGGCGGTTCTGGCAGGTGGTATCCGTCTGTTCGGGGTGTGGTTCCAGCATCTCACGAACACGTTTCTGGCAAGTCTGAGATGTGGTTCCAGCCGGCCCGACAGGTGTTTCCGCAGTGTCCGCCAAGCGGTTCTGGCGTAGTTGGTAGGTGATTTTGGCATGACTGGCAGGTGGTTCCAGCAAGCCTGGCAGGTGATTCCAAAGTGTTCCCCAACTGGTTGTGGCGTAGCCGGCAGGTGATTTTTGCGTGATCGGCAGGTGGTTCTGGCGAGTCGAGCAGGTGGTTCCGGCATGCTCGGCTGGTGCTTCCGGGGTC
The DNA here is from genome assembly GCF_037783145.1 of Equus przewalskii. Taxonomy (NCBI): domain Eukaryota; kingdom Metazoa; phylum Chordata; class Mammalia; order Perissodactyla; family Equidae; genus Equus; species Equus przewalskii. The sequence continues at coordinate 4,568 of NW_027226831.1, forward strand.
ATAGGCACGGGGTTCTGGCATGTCTGAGAGGTGGTTCCTGCATGCCCGGCAAGTGATTCCGGAGTGTTCGCCAAGTGGTTCTGGCATAGTCGGCAGGTGATTTTGGCATGTCCGGCAGGTGGTTCAGGCGAGTTGAGCAGGTGGTTCCAACGTGCTTGGCAGGTGCTTCCGGCGTCTCCGGCACGTGTTTCTGGCACATCTGACAGGTGGTTCCGGCATGCCCGAAAGGTGATTCCGGTCTGTCCGGTAGGTGGTTCCAGCCGGCACGGCATGTGGTTCTGGTACGTCTCAGAGGTGGTTGCGCATGCCCAACAGGTGATTCCGGACTGTCCGCCACGTGGTTCTGGCACGTCTGAGAGGTGGTTCCGGCATGACCAGCAGGTCATCCCAGAGAGTCCTCCAAGTGGTTCTGGCATAACACGCAGGTGATTTTGGCGTGTCTGGCAGGTTGTTCCATTGTGCTTGGCAGGTGGTTCAGGCTTGGCCGGCAGGTGGTTCCAGACTGTCCAGGACGTGTTTCCAGCTTCTCCGGCAGGTGGTTCTGGTACGTCTGAGAGGTGGTTCCGCCATGGCTGGCAGGTGATTCCGGACCGTCCCCCAGGTGGTTCTGGCATAGCCAGCAGTTGATATTGGCCTGTCCGGCAGGTGGTTCCAGAGAGTCGAACAGGTGGCTCCGGCGTGCTCGGCAGGTGGTTCCGGTCTGTCCGGTAGGTCATTCCGGCGTGTCCGGCACGTGCTTCCTGCACGTCTGAGAGGTGGTTCCGGCATGCGCGACAGGTGGTTTCGGAGTGTCCGCCAGGTGGTTCTGGCGTACCCGGCAGGTGATTTTGGCGTGTCCGGCAGGTGTTTCTGGCGAGTCGAGCAGGTGGCTCCGGCATGCTCGGCAGGTGCTTCCGGCGTCTCCGGCACGTGGTTCTGGTGTGTCTGAGAGCTGGTTCCGGCATGTCCGGCAGATGATTCCGGAGTTTTCCGCCAAGTGGTTCTGGCATACCCGGCTGGTGATTTGGGCATGTCAGGTAGGTGGCTCCGGCGTGCTCGGCAGGTTGTTGAGACGGGTCTGGCAGGTGTTTTCCGTCTGTTCGGGGTGTGGTTCCAGCATCTCATGCACATGGTTCTGGCACGTCTGAGATGTGGTTCCGGCCGGCCCGACAGGTGTTTCCACAGTGTCCGCCAAGTGGTACTGGCGTAGTTGGCAGGTGATTTTGGCATGACCGGCAGGTGGTTCCAGCAAGCCCGGCAGGTGATTCCGAATTGTTCCCCAACTGGTTGTGGCGTAGCCGGCAGGTGATTTTTGCGTGTCCGGCAGGTGGTTCTGGCGAGTCGAGCAGGTGGTTCCGGCGTGCTCGGCAGGTGCTTCCGGGGTCATTGGCACGTGGTTCTGGCATATCTGAGAGGTGGTTCCGGCATGCCCGGCAGGTGATTCCGGAGTGTTCGCCAAGTGTTTCCGGCGTAGCCGGCAGGTGATTTTGCATGTCCAGCGGTCGTTCCGGCGGGTCGAGCCGGTGGTTCCGGCGTGTCCGGCAGGTGGTTCCGGTCTGTCCGGCAGGTGGTTCTGTGGTGTCCGGCACGAGGTTCAGTCTGAGAGGCTGTGCCGGCATGCCCCTCACGTGATTCCGGCTTGTCCCCGAAGTGGTGCTGGTGTAGCGGGCAGGTGATTTTGGCGTGTCCGGCAGGTGGTTCAGGCGAGTTGAGCAGGTGGTTGCGACGTGCTCGGCAGGTGCTTCCGGCGTCTCCGGCACGTGTTTCTGGCACATCTGACTGGTGGTTCCGGCATGCCCAAAAGTTGATTCCGGTCTGTCCGGTAGGTGGTTCCGGCGTGCACGGCACGTGGTTCTGGTACGTGTCAGAGGTGGTTGCGTATGCCCAACAGGTGATTCCGGACTGTCCGCCACGTGCTTCTGGCACGTCTGAGAGGTGGTTCCAACATGCCCGGCAGGTCATTTCGGAGAGTCGTCCAAGTGGTTCTGGCGTAGCCCGCAGGTGATTTTGGCGTGTCCGGCAGGTGGTTCCGCCGTGCTCGGCAGGTGGTTCAGGCATGGCCGTCACGTGGTTCCAGTCTGTCCAGGACGTGTTTCCAGCTTCTCCGGCAGGTGGTTCTGGTACGTCTGAGAGGTGGTTCCGCCATGGCTGGCAGGTGATCCCGGACTGTCCCCCAGGTGGTTCTGGCATAGCCAGCAGTTGATATTGGCCTCTCCGTCAGGTGGTTCCAGCGAGTCGAACAGGTGGCTCCGGCATGCTCGGCAGGTGGTTCCGGTCTGTCCGGTAGGTGATTCCGGCGTGTCCGGCACGTGCTTCCGGCACGTCTGAGAGGTGGTTCCGGCATGCGCGACAGGTGGTTTCGGAGTGTCCGCCAGGTGGTTCTGGCGTACCCGGCAGGTGATTTTGGCGTGTCCGGCAGGTGTTTCTGGCGAGTCGAGCAGGTGGCTCCGGCATGCTCGGCAGGTGCTTCCGGCGTCTCCGGCACGTGGTTCTGGTGTGTCTGAGAGCTGGTTACGGCATGTCCGGCAGATGATTCCGGAGTGTCCGCCAAGTGGTTCTGGCATACCCGGCTGGTGATTTGGGCATGTCAGGTAGGTGGTTCCGGCGAGTCGAGCAGGTGGCTCCGGCATGCTCGGCAGGTTGTTCAGACGGGTATGGCAGGTGTTTTCCGTCTGTTCGGGGTGTGGTTCCAGCATCTCATGCACATGGTTCTGGCACGTCTGAGATGTGGTTCCGGCCGGCTCGACAGGTGTTTCCACAGTGTCCGCCAAGTGGTACTGGAGTAGTTGGCAGGTGATTTTGGCATGACTGGCAGGTGGTTCCAGCAAGCCTGGCAGGTGATTCCAAAGTGTTCACCAACTGGTTGTGGCGTAGCCGGCAGGTGATTTTTGCGTGATCGGCAGGTGGTTCTGGCGAGTCGAGCAGGTGGTTCCGGCGTGCTCGGCTGGTGCTTCCGGGGTCATTGGCACGGGGTTCTGGCATGTCTGAGAGGTGGTTCCTGCATGCCCGGCAAGTGATTCCGGAGTGTTCGCCAAGTGGTTCTGGCATAGTCGGCAGGTGATTTTGGCATGTCCGGCAGGTGGTTCAGGCGAGTTGAGCAGGTGGTTCCAACGTGCTTGGCAGGTGCTTCCGGCGTCTCCGGCACGTGTTTCTGGCACATCTGACAGGTGGTTCCGGCATGCCCGAAAGGTGATTCCGGTCTGTCCGGTAGGTGGTTCCAGCCTGCACGGCATGTGGTTCTGGTACGTCTCAGAGGTGGTTGCGCATGCCCAACAGGTGATTCCGGACTGTCCGCCACATGGTTCTGGCACGTCTGAGAGGTGGTTCCGGCATGCCCGGCAGGTCATCCCAGAGAGTCCTCCAAGTGGTTCTGGCATAACACGCAGGTGATTTTGGCGTGTCAGGCAGGTTGTTCCGTTGTGCTTGGCAGGTGGTTCAGGCTTGGCCGGCAGGTGGTTCCAGACTGTCCAGGACGTGTTTCCAGCTTCTCCGGCAGGTGGCTCTGGGACGTCTGAGAGGTGGTTCCGCCATGGCTGGCAGGTGATTCCGGACCGTCCCCCAGGTGGTTCTGGCATAGCCAGCAGTTGATATTGGCCTGTCCGGCAGGTGGTTCCAGCGAGTCGAACAGGTGGCTCCGGCGTGCTCGGCAGGTGGTTCCGGTCTGTCCGGTAGGTCATTCCGGCGTGTCCGGCACGTGCTTCCGGCACGTCTGAGAGGTGGTTCCGGCATGCGCGACAGGTGGTTTCGGAGTGTCCGCCAGGTGGTTCTGGCGTACCCGGCAGGTGATTTTGGCGTGTCCGGCAGGTGGTTCTGGCGAGTCGAGCAGGTGGCTCCGGAATGCTCGGCAGGTGCTTCCGGCGTCTCCGGCACTTGGTTCTGGTGTGTCTGAGAGCTGGTTCCGGCATGTCCGGCAGATGATTCCGGAGTGTCCGCCAAGTGGTTCTGGCATACCCAGCAGGAGATTTTGGCGTGTCAGGGAGGTGGTACCGGTGAGTCGAGCAGGTGGTTCCGGCGTGCTCAGCAGGTGGTTCAGGCGGTTCTGGCAGGTGGTATCCGTCTGTTCGGGGTGTGGTTCCAGCATCTCATGAACACGTTTCTGGCAAGTCTGAGATGTGGTTCCAGCCGGCCCGACAGGTGTTTCCGCAGTGTCCGCCAAGCGGTTCTGGCGTAGTTGGCAGGTGATTTTGGCATGACTGGCAGGTGGTTCCAGCAAGCCTGGCAGGTGATTCCAAAGTGTTCACCAACTGGTTGTGGCGTAGCCGGCAGGTGATTTTTGCGTGATCGGCAGGTGGTTCTGGAGAGTCGAGCAGGTGGTTCCGGCGTGCTCGGCTGGTGCTTCCGGGGTCATTGGCACGGGGTTCTGGCATGTCTGAGAGGTGGTTCCTGCATGCCCGGCAAGTGATTCCGGAGTGTTCGCCAAGAAGTTCTGGCATAGTCGGCAGGTGATTTTGGCATGTCCGGCAGGTGGTTCAGGCGAGTTGAGCAGGTGGTTCCAACGTGCTTGGCAGGTGCTTCCGGCGTCTCCGGCACGTGTTTCTGGCACATCTGACAGGTGGTTCCGGCATGCCCGAAAGGTGATTCCGGTCTGTCCGGTAGGTGGTTCCATCCTGCACGGCATGTGGTTCTGGTACGTCTCAGAGGTGGTTGAGCATGCCCAACAGGTGATTCCGGACTGTCCGCCACATGCTTCTGGCACGTCTGAGAGGTGGTTCCGGCATGCCCGGCAGGTCATCCCAGAGAGTCCTCCAAGTGGTTCTGGCATAACACGCAGGTGATTTTGGCGTGTCAGGCAGGTTGTTCCGTTGTGCTTGGCAGGTGGTTCAGGCTTGTCCGGCAGGTGGTTCCAGACTGTCCAGGACGTGTTTCCAGCTTCTCGGGCAGGTGGTTCTGGTACGTCTGAGAGGTGGTTCCGCCATGGCTGGCAGGTGATTCCGGACCGTCCCCCAGGTGGTTCTGGCATAGCCAGCAGTTGATATTGGCCTGTCCGGCAGGTGGTTCCAGAGAGTCGAACTGGTGGCTCCGGCGTGCTCGGCAGGTGGTTCCGGTCTGTCCGGTAGGTCATTCCGGCGTGTCCGGCACGTGCTTCCGGCACGTCTGAGAGGTGGTTCCGGCATGCGCGACAGGTGGTTTCGGAGTGTCCGCCAGGTGGTTCTGGCGTACCCGGCAGGTGATTTTGGCGTGTCCGGCAGGTGTTTCTGGCGAGTCGAGCAGGTGGCTCCGGCATGCTCGGCAGGTGCTTCCGGCGTCTCCGGCACGTGGTTCTGGTGTGTCTGAGAGCTGGTTCCGGCATGTCCGGCAGATGATTCCAGAGTGTCCGCCAAGTGGTTCTGGCATACCCGGCTGGTGATTTGGGCATGTCAGGTAGGTGGCTCCGGCGTGCTCGGCAGGTTGTTCAGACGGGTCTGGCAGGTGTTTTCCGTCTGTTCTGGGTGTGGTTCCAGCATCTCATGCACATGGTTCTGGCACGTCTGAGATGTGGTTCCGGCCGGCCCGACAGGTGTTTCCACAGTGTCCGCCAAGTGGTACTGGCGTAGTTGGCAGGTGATTTTGGCATGACCGGCAGGTGGTTCCAGCAAGCCCGGCAGGTGATTCCGAAGTGTTCCCCAACTGGTTGTGGCGTAGCCGGCAGGTGATTTTTGCGTGTCCGGCAGGTGGTTCTGGCAAGTCGAGCAGGTGGTTCCGGCGTGCTCGGCAGGTGCTTCCGGGGTCATTGGCACGTGGTTCTGGCATATCTGAGAGGTGGTTCCGGCATGCCCGGCAGGTGATTCCGGAGTGTTCGCCAAGTGTTTCCGGCGTAGCCGGCAGGTGATTTTGCATGTCCAGCGGTCGTTCCGGCGGGTCGAGCCGGTGGTTCCGGCGTGTCCGGCAGGTGGTTCCGGTCTGTCCGGCAGGTGGTTCTGTGGTGTCCGGCACGAGGTTCAGTCTGAGAGGCTGTGCCGGCATGCCCCTCACGTGATTCCGGCTTGTCCCCGAAGTGGTGCTGGTGTAGCGGGCAGGTGATTTTGGCGTGTCCGGCAGGTGGTTCAGGCGAGTTGAGCAGGTGGTTGCGACGTGCTCGGCAGGTGCTTCCGGCGTCTCCGGCACGTGTTTCTGGCACATCTGACTGGTGGTTCCGGCATGCCCAAAAGTTGATTCCGGTCTGTCCGGTAGGTGGTTCCGGCGTGCACGGCACGTGGTTCTGGTACGTGTCAGAGGTGGTTGCGTATGCCCAACAGGTGATTCCGGACTGTCCGCCACGTGCTTCTGGCACGTCTGAGAGGTGGTTCCAACATGCCCGGCAGGTCATTTCGGAGAGTCGTCCAAGTGGTTCTGGCGTAGCCCGCAGGTGATTTTGGCGTGTCCGGCAGGTGGTTCCGCCGTGCTCGGCAGGTGGTTCAGGCATGGCCGTCACGTGGTTCCAGTCTGTCCAGGACGTGTTTCCAGCTTCTCCGGCAGGTGGTTCTGGTACGTCTGAGAGGTGGTTCCGCCATGGCTGGCAGGTGATCCCGGACTATCCCCCAGGTGGTTCTGGCATAGCCAGCAGTTGATATTGGCCTGTCCGGCAGGTGGTTACAGCAAGTCGAACAGGTGGCTCCGGCGTTCTGGGCAGGTGGTTCCGGTCTGTACGGTAGGTGTTTCCGGCGTGTCTGGCACGTGCTTCCGGCACATCTGAGAGGTGGTTCCGGCATGCGCGACAGGTGATTCAGTAGTGTCCGCCAGGTGGTTCTGGCGTGTCCGGCAGGTGTTTCTGGCGAGTCGAGCAGGTGGCTCCGGCATGCTCGGCAGGTGCTTCCGGCGTCTCCGGGACTTGGTTCTGGTGTGTCTGAGAGCTGGTTCCGGCATGTCCGGCAGATGATTCCGGAGTGTCCGCCAAGTGGTTCTGGCATACCCAGCAGGTGATTTTGGCGTGTCAGGGAGGTGGTACCGGTGAGTCGAGCAGGTGGTTCCGGCGTGCTCAGCAGGTGGTTCAGGCGGTTCTGGAAGGTGGTATCCGTCTGTTCGGGGTGTGGTTCCAGCATCTCATGAACACGTTTCTGGCAAGTCTGAGATGTGGTTCCAGCCGGCCCGACAGGTGTTTCCGCAGTGTCCGCCAAGCGGTTCTGGCGTAGTTGGCAGGTGATTTTGGCATGACTGGCAGGTGGTTCCAGCAAGCCTGGCAGGTGATTCCAAAGTGTTCACCAACTGGTTGTGGCGTAGCCGGCAGGTGATTTTTGCGTGATCGGCAGGTGGTTCTGGCGAGTCGAGCAGGTGGTTCCGGCGTGCTTGGCTGGTGCTTCCGGGGTCATTGGCACGGGGTTCTGGCATGTCTGAGAGGTGGTTCCTGCATGCCCGGCAAGTGATTCCGGAGTGTTCGCCAAGTGGTTCTGGCATAGTCGGCAGGTGATTTTGGCATGTCCGGCAGGTGGTTCAGGCGAGTTGAGCAGGTGGTTCCAACGTGCTTGGCAGGTGCTTCCGGCGTCTCCGGCACGTGTTTCTGGCACATCTGACAGGTGGTTCCGGCATGCCCGAAAGGTGATTCCGGTCTGTCCGGTAGGTGGTTCCAGCCGGCACGGCATGTGGTTCTGGTACGTCTCAGAGGTGGTTGCGCATGCCCAACAGGTGATTCCGGACTGTCCGCCACATGGTTCTGGCACGTCTGAGAGGTGGTTCCGGCATGCCCGGCAGGTCATCCCAGAGAGTCCTCCAAGTGGTTCTGGCATAACACGCAGGTGATTTTGGCGTGTCAGGCAGGTTGTTCCGTTGTGCTTGGCAGGTGGTTCAGGCTTGGCCGGCAGGTGGTTCCAGACTGTCCAGGACGTGTTTCCAGCTTCTCCGGCAGGTGGTTCTGGTACGTCTGAGAGGTGGTTCCGCCATGGCTGGCAGGTGATTCCGGACCGTCCCCCAGGTGGTTCTGGCATAGCCAGCAGTTGATATTGGCCTGTCTGGCAGGTGGTTCCAGAGAGTCGAACAGGTGGCTCCGGCGTGATCGGCAGGTGGTTCCGGTCTGTCCGGTAGGTCATTCCGGCGTGTCCGGCACGTGCTTCCTGCACGTCTGAGAGGTGGTTCCGGCATGCGCGACAGGTGGTTTCGGAGTGTCCGCCAGGTGGTTCTGGCGTACCCGGCAGGTGATTTTGGCGTGTCCGGCAGGTGTTTCTGGCGAGTCGAGCAGGTGGCTCCGGCATGCTCGGCAGGTGCTTCCGGCGTCTCCGGCACGTGGTTCTGGTGTGTCTGAGAGCTGGTTCCGGCATGTCCGGCAGATGATTCCGGAGTTTTCCGCCAAGTGGTTCTGGCATACCCGGCTGGTGATTTGGGCATGTCAGGTAGGTGGCTCCGGCGTGCTCGGCAGGTTGTTCAGACGGGTCTGGCAGGTGTTTTCCGTCTGTTCTGGGTGTGGTTCCAGCATCTCATGCACATGGTTCTGGCACGTCTGAGATGTGGTTCCGGCCGGCCCGACAGGTGTTTCCACAGTGTCCGCCAAGTGGTACTGGCGTAGTTGGCAGGTGATTTTGGCATGACCGGCAGGTGGTTCCAGCAAGCCCGGCAGGTGATTCCGAAGTGTTCCCCAACTGGTTGTGGCGTAGCCGGCAGGTGATTTTTGCGTGTCCGGCAGGTGGTTCTGGCGAGTCGAGCAGGTGGTTCCGGCGTGCTCGGCAGGTGCTTCCGGGGTCATTGGCACGTGGTTCTGGCATATCTGAGAGGTGGTTCCGGCATGCCCGGCAGGTGATTCCGGAGTGTTCGCCAAGTGTTTCCGGGGTAGCCGGCAGGTTATTTTGCATGTCCAGCGGTCGTTCCGGCGGGTCGAGCCGGTGGTTCCGGCGTGTCCGGCAGGTGGTTCCGGTCTGTCCGGCAGGTGGTTCTGTGGTGTCCGGCACGAGGTTCAGTCTGAGAGGCTGTGCCGGCATGCCCCTCACGTGATTCCGGCTTGTCCCCGAAGTGGTGCTGGTGTAGCGGGCAGGTGATTTTGGCGTGTCGGGCAGGTGGTTCAGGCGAGTTGAGCAGGTGGTTGCGACGTGCTCGGCAGGTGCTTCCGGCGTCTCCGGCACGTGTTTCTGGCACATCTGACTGGTGGTTCCGGCATGCCCAAAAGTTGATTCCGGTCTGTCCGGTAGGTGGTTCCGGCGTGCACGGCACGTGGTTCTGGTACGTGTCAGAGGTGGTTGCGTATGCCCAACAGGTGATTCCGGACTGTCCGCCACGTGCTTCTGGCACGTCTGAGAGGTGGTTCCAACATGCCCGGCAGGTCATTTCGGAGAGTCGTCCAAGTGGTTCTGGCGTAGCCCGCAGGTGATTTTGGCGTGTCCGGCAGGTGGTTCCGCCGTGCTCGGCAGGTGGTTCAGGCATGGCCGTCACGTGGTTCCAGTCTGTCCAGGACGTGTTTCCAGCTTCTCCGGCAGGTGGTTCTGGTACGTCTGAGAGGTGGTTCCGCCATGGCTGGCAGGTGACCCCGGACTGTCCCCCAGGTGGTTCTGGCATAGCCAGCAGTTGATATTGGCCTGTCCGGCAGGTGGTTCCAGCGAGTCGAACAGGTGGCTCCGGTGTTCTTGGCAGGTGGTTCCGGGCTGTGCGGTACGTGTTTCCGGCGTGTCTGGCACGTGCTTCCGGCACGTCTGAGAGGTGGTTCCGTCATGCGCGGCAGGTGATTCCGGAGTGTCCGCCAGGTGGTTCTGGCGTATCCAGCAGGTGATTTTGGCGTGTCCGGCAGGTGTTTCTGGCGAGTCGAGCAGGTGGCTCCGGCATGCTCGGCAGGTGCTTCCGGCGTCTCCGGCACTTGGTTCTGGTGTGTCTGAGAGCTGGTTCCGGCATGTCCGGCAGATGATTCCGGAGTGTCCGCCAAGTGGTTCTGGCATACCCAGCAGGTGATTTTGGCGTGTCAGGGAGGTGGTACCGGTGAGTCGAGCAGGTGGTTCCGGCGTGCTCAGCAGGTGGTTCAGGCGGTTCTGGCAGGTGGTATCCGTCTGTTCGGGGTGTGGTTCCAGCATCTCATGAACACGTTTCTGGCAAGTCTGAGATGTGGTTCCAGCCGGCCCGACAGGTGTTTCCGCAGTGTCCGCCAAGCGGTTCTGGCGTAGTTGGCAGGTGATTTTGGCATGACTGGCAGGTGGTTCCAGCAAGCCTGGCAGGTGATTCCAAAGTGTTCACCAACTGGTTGTGGCGTAGCCGGCAGGTGATTTTTGCGTGATCGGCATGTGGTTCTGGCGAGTCGAGCAGGTGGTTCCGGCGTGCTCGGCTGGTGCTTCCGGGGTCATTGGCACGGGGTTCTGGCATGTCTGAGAGGTGGTTCCTGCATGCCCGGCAAGTGATTCCGGAGTGTTCGCCAAGTGGTTCTGGCATAGTCGGCAGGTGATTTTGGCATGTCCGGCAGGTGGTTCAGGCGAGTTGAGCAGGTGGTTCCAACGTGCTTGGCAGGTGCTTCCGGCGTCTCCGGCACGTGTTTCTGGCACATCTGACAGGTGGTTCCGGCATGCCCGAAAGGTGATTCCGGTCTGTCCGGTAGGTGGTTCCAGCCGGCACGGCATGTGGTTCTGGTACGTCTCAGAGGTGGTTGCGCATGCCCAACAGGTGATTCCGGACTGTCCGCCACATGGTTCTGGCACGTCTGAGAGGTGGTTCCGGCATGCCCGGCAGGTCATCCCAGAGATTCCTCCAAGTGGTTCTGGCATAACACGCAGGTGATTTTGGCGTGTCAGGCAGGTTGTTCCGTTGTGCTTGGCAGGTGGTTCAGGCTTGGCCGGCAGGTGGTTCCAGACTGTCCAGGACGTGTTTCCAGCTTCTCCGGCAGGTGGTTTTGGTACGTCTGGGAGGTGGTTCCGCCATGGCTGGCAGGTGATTCCGGACCGTCCCCCAGGTGGTTCTGGCATAGCCAGCAGTTGATATTGGCCTGTCCGGCAGGTGGTTCCAGCGAGTCGAACAGGTGGCTCCGGCGTGCTCGGCAGGTGGTTCCGGTCTGTCCGGTAGGTCATTCCGGCGTGTCCGGCACGTGCTTCCTGCACGTCTGAGAGGTGGTTCCGGCATGCGCGACAGGTGGTTTCGGAGTGTCCGCCAGGTGGTTCTGGCGTACCCGGCAGGTGATTTTGGCGTGTCCGGCAGGTGTTTCTGGCGAGTCGAGCAGGTGGCTCCGGCATGCTCGGCAGGTGCTTCCGGCGTCTCCGGCACGTGGTTCTGGTGTGTCTGAGAGCTGGTTCCGGCATGTCCGGCAGATGATTCCGGAGTGTCCGCCAAGTGGTTCTGGCATACCCGGCTGGTGATTTGGGCATGTCAGGTAGGTGGCTCCGGCGTGCTCGGCAGGATGTTCAGAAGGGTCTGGCAGGTGTTTTCCGTCTGTTCGGGGTGTGGTTCCAGCATCTCATGCACATGGTTCTGGCACGTCTGAGATGTGGTTCCGGCCGGCCCGACAGGTGTTTCCACAGTGTCCGCCAAGTGGTACTGGCGTAGTTGGCAGGTGATTTTGGCATGACCGGCAGGTGGTTCCAGCAAGCCCGGCAGGTGATTCCGAAGTGTTCCCCAACTGGTTGTGGCGTAGCCGGCAGGTGATTTTTGCGTGTCCGGCAGGTGGTTCTGGCGAGTCGAGCAGGTGGTTCCAGCGTGCTCGGCAGGTGCTTCCGGGGTCATTGGCACGTGGTTCTGGCATATCTGAGAGGTGGTTCCGGCATGCCCGGCAGGTGATTCCGGAGTGTTCGCCAAGTGTTTCCGGCGTAGCCGGCAGGTGATTTTGCATGTCCAGCGGTCGTTCCGGCGGGTCGAGCCGGTGGTTCCGGCGTGTCCGGCAGGTGGTTCCGGTCTGTCCGGCAGGTGGTTCTGTGGTGTCCGGCACGAGGTTCAGTCTGAGAGGCTGTGCCGGCATGCCCCTCACGTGATTCCGGCTTGTCCCCGAAGTGGTGCTGGTGTAGCGGGCAGGTGATTTTGGCGTGTCCGGCAGGTGGTTCAGGCGAGTTGAGCAGGTGGTTGCGACGTGCTCGGCAGGTGCTTCCGGCGTCTCCGGCACGTGTTTCTGGCACATCTGACTGGTGGTTCCGGCATGCCCAAAAGTTGATTCCGGTCTGTCCGGTAGGTGGTTCCGGCGTGCACGGCATGTGGTTCTGGTACGTCTCAGAGGTGGTTGCGTATGCCCAACAGGTGATTCCGGACTGTCCGCCACGTGCTTCTGGCACGTCTGAGAGGTGGTTCCAACATGCCCGGCAGGTCATTTCGGAGAGTCGTCCAAGTGGTTCTGGCGTAGCCCGCAGGTGATTTTGGCGTTTCCGGCAGGTGGTTCCGCCGTGCTCGGCAGGTGGTTCAGGCATGGCCGTCACGTGGTTCCAGTCTGTCCAGGACGTGTTTCCAGCTTCTCCGGCAGGTGGTTCTGGTACGTCTGAGAGGTGGTTCCGCCATGGCTGGCAGGTGATCCCGGACTGTCCCCCAGGTGGTTCTGGCATAGCCAGCAGTTGATATTGGCCTGTCCGGCAGGTGGTTCCAGCGAGTCGAACAGGTGGCTCCGGCGTTCTTGGCAGGTGGTTCCGGTCTGTCCGGTAGGTGTTTCCGGCGTGTCTGGCACGTGCTTCCGGCACGTCTGAGAGGTGGTTCCGTCATGCGCGGCAGCTGATTCCGGAGTGTCCGCCAGGTGGTTCTGGCGTACCCAGCAGGTGATTTTGGCGTGTCCGGCAGGTGTTTCTGGCGAGTCGAGCAGGTGGCTCCGGCATGCTCGGCAGGTGCTTCCGGCGTCTCCGGCACTTGGTTCTGGTGTGTCTGAGAGCTGGTTCCGGCATGTCCGGCAGATGATTCCGGAGTGTCCGCCAAGTGGTTCTGGCATACCCAGCAGGTGATTTTGGCGTGTCAGGGAGGTGGTACCGGTGAGTCGAGCAGGTGGTTCCGGCGTGCTCAGCAGGTGGTTCAGGCGGTTCTGGCAGGTGGTATCCGTCTGTTCGGGGTGTGGTTCCAGCATCTCACGAACACGTTTCTGGCAAGTCTGAGATGTGGTTCCAGCCGGCCCGACAGGTGTTTCCGCAGTGTCCGCCAAGCGGTTCTGGCGTAGTTGGCAGGTGATTTTGGCATGACTGGCAGGTGGTTCCAGCAAGCCTGGCAGGTGATTCCAAAGAGTTCACCAACTGGTTGTGGCGTAGCCGGCAGGTGATTTTTGCGTGATCGGCAGGTGGTTCTGGCGAGTCGAGCAGGTGGTTCCGGCGTGCTCGGCTGGTGCTTCCGGGGTCATTGGCACGGGTTTCTGGCATGTCTGAGAGGTGGTTCCTGCATGCCCGGCAAGTGATTCCGGAGTGTTCGCCAAGTGGTTCTGGCATAGTCGGCAGGTGATTTTGGCATGTCCGGCAGGTGGTTCAGGCGAGTTGAGCAGGTGGTTCCAACGTGCTTGGCAGGTGCTTCCGGCGTCTCCGGCACGTGTTTCTGGCACATCTGACAGGTGGTTCCGGCATGCCCGAAAGGTGATTCCGGTCTGTCCGGTAGGTGGTTCCAGCCGGCACGGCATGTGGTTCTGGTACGTCTCAGAGGTGGTTGCGCATGCCCAACAGGTGATTCCGGACTGTCCGCCACATGGTTCTGGCACGTCTGAGAGGTGGTTCCGGCATGCCCGGCAGGTCATCCCAGAGAGTCCTCCAAGTGGTTCTGGCATAACACGCAGGTGATTTTGGCGTGTCAGGCAGGTTGTTCCGTTGTGCTTGGCAGGTGGTTCAGGCTTGGCCGGCAGGTGGTTCCAGACTGTCCAGGACGTGTTTCCAGCTTCTCCGGCAGGTGGTTCTGGTACGTCTGAGAGGTGGTTCCGCCATGGCTGGCAGGTGATTCCGGACCGTCCCCCAGGTGGTTCTGGCATAGCCAGCAGTTGATATTGGCCTGTCCGGCAGGTGGTTCCAGCGAGTCGAACAGGTGGCTCCGGCGTGCTCGGCAGGTGGTTCCGGTCTGTCCGGTAGGTGATTCCGGCGTGTCCGGCACGTGCTTCCGGCACGTCTGAGAGGTGGTTCCGGCATGCGCGACAGGTGGTTTCGGAGTGTCCGCCAGGTGGTTCTGGCGTACCCGGCAGGTGATTTTGGCGTGTCCGGCAGGTGTTTCTGGCGAGTCGAGCAGGTGGCTCCGGCATGCTCGGCAGGTGCTTCCGGCGTCTCCGGCACGTGGTTCTGGTGTGTCTGAGAGCTGGTTCCGGCATGTCCGGCAGATGATTCCGGAGTGTCCGCCAAGTGGTTCTGGCATACCCGGCTGGTGATTTGGGCATGTCAGGTAGGTGGCTCCGGGGTGCTCGGCAGGTTGTTCAGACGGGTCTGGCAGGTGTTTTCCGTCTGTTCTGGGTGTGGTTCCAGCATCTCATGCACATGGTTCTGGCACGTCTGAGATGTGGTTCCGGCCGGCCCGACAGGTGTTTCCACAGTGTCCGCCAAGTGGTACTGGCGTAGTTGGCAGGTGATTTTGGCATGACCGGCAGGTGGTTCCAGCAAGCCCGGCAGGTGATTCCGAAGTGTTCACCAACTGGTTGTGGCGTAGCCGGCAGGTGATTTTTGTGTGTCCGGCAGGTGGTTCTGGCGAGTCGAGCAGGTGGTTCCGGCGTGCTCGGCAGGTGCTTCCGGGGTCATTGGCACGTGGTTCTGGCATATCTGAGAGGTGGTTCCGGCATGACCGGCAGGTGATTCCGGAGTGTTCGCCAAGTGTTTCCGGCGTAGCCGGCAGGTGATTTTGCATGTCCAGCGGTCGTTCCGGCGGGTCGAGCCGGTGGTTCCGGCGTGTCCGGCAGGTGGTTCCGGTCTGTCCGGCAGGTGGTTCTGTGGTGTCCGGCACGAGGTTCAGTCTGAGAGGCTGTGCCTGCATGCCCCTCACGTGATTCTGGCTTGTCCCCGAAGTGGTGCTGGTGTAGCGGGCAGGTGATTTTGGCGTGTCGGGCAGGTGGTTCAGGCGAGTTGAGCAGGTGGTTGCGACGTGCTCGGCAGGTGCTTCCGGCGTCTCCGGCACGTGTTTCTGGCACATCTGACTGGTGGTTCCGGCATGCCCAAAAGTTGATTCCGGTCTGTCCGGAAGGTGGTTCCAGCGTGCACGGCACGTGGTTCTGGTACGTGTCAGAGGTGGTTGCGTATGCCCAACAGGTGATTCCGGACTGTCCGCCACGTGCTTCTGGCACGTCTGAGAGGTGGTTCCAACATGCCCGGCAGGTCATTTCGGAGAGTCGTCCAAGTGGTTCTGGCGTAGCCCGCAGGTGATTTTGGCGTGTCCGGCAGGTGGTTCCGCCGTGCTCGGCAGGTGGTTCAGGCATGGCCGTCACGTGGTTCCAGTCTGTCCAGGACGTGTTTCCAGCTTCTCCGGCAGGTGGTTCTGGTACGTCTGAGAGGTGGTTCCGCCATGGCTGGCAGGTGATCCCGGACTGTCCCCCAGGTGGTTCTGGCATAGCCAGCAGTTGATATTGGCCTGTCCGGCAGGTGGTTACAGCAAGTCGAACAGGTGGCTCCGGCGTTCTGGGCAGGTGGTTCCGGTCTGTACGGTAGGTGTTTCCGGCGTGTCTGGCACGTGCTTCCGGCACATCTGAGAGGTGGTTCCGGCATGCGCGACAGGTGATTCAGTAGTGTCCGCCAGGTGGTTCTGGCGTGTCCGGCAGGTGTTTCTGGCGAGTCGAGCAGGTGGCTCCGGCATGCTCGGCAGGTGCTTCCGGCGTCTCCGGGACTTGGTTCTGGTGTGTCTGAGAGCTGGTTCCGGCATGTCCGGCAGATGATTCCGGAGTGTCCGCCAAGTGGTTCTGGCATACCCAGCAGGAGATTTTGGCGTGTCAGGGAGGTGGTACCGGTGAGTCGAGCAGGTGGTTCCGGCGTGCTCAGCAGGTGGTTCAGGCGGTTCTGGCAGGTGGTATCCGTCTGTTCGGGGTGTGGTTCCAGCATCTCATGAACACGTTTCTGGCACGTCTGAGATGTGGTTCCAGCCGGCCCGACAGGTGTTTCCGCAGTGTCCGCCAAGCGGTTCTGGCGTAGTAGGCAGGTGATTTTGGCATGACTGGCAGGTGGTTCCAGCAAGCCTGGCAGGTGATTCCAAAGTGTTCACCAACTGGTTGTGGCGTAGCCGGCAGGTGATTTTTGCGTGATCGGCAGGTGGTTCTGGCGAGTCGAGCAGGTGGTTCCGGCGTGCTTGGCTGGTGCTTCCGGGGTCATTGGCACGGGGTTCTGGCATGTCTGAGAGGTGGTTCCTGCATGCCCGGCAAGTGATTCCGGAGTGTTCGCCAAGTGGTTCTGGCATAGTCGGCAGGTGATTTTGGCATGTCCGGCAGGTGGTTCAGGCGAGTTGAGCAGGTGGTTCCAACGTGCTTGGCAGGTGCTTCCGGCGTCTCCGGCACGTGTTTCTGGCACATCTGACAGGTGGTTCCGGCATGCCCGAAAGGTGATTCCGGTCTGTCCGGTAGGTGGTTCCAGCCGGCACGGCATGTGGTTCTGGTACGTCTCAGAGGTGGTTGCGCATGCCCAACAGGTGATTCCGGACTGTCCGCCACATGGTTCTGGCACGTCTGAGAGGTGGTTCCGGCATGCCCGGCAGGTCATCCCAGAGAGTCCTCCAAGTGGTTCTGGCATAACACGCAGGTGATTTTGGCGTGTCAGGCAGGTTGTTCCGTTGTGCTTGGCAGGTGGTTCAGGCTTGGCCGGCAGGTGGTTCCAGACTGTCCAGGACGTGTTTCCAGCTTCTCCGGCAGGTGGTTCTGGTACGTCTGAGAGGTGGTTCCGCCATGGCTGGCAGGTGATTCCGGACCGTCCCCCAGGTGGTTCTGGCATAGCCAGCAGTTGATATTGGCCTGTCCGGCAGGTGGTTCCAGAGAGTCGAACAGGTGGCTCCGGCGTGCTCGGCAGGTGGTTCCGGTCTGTCCGGTAGGTCATTCCGGCGTGTCCGGCACGTGCTTCCTGCACGTCTGAGAGGTGGTTCCGGCATGCGCGACAGGTGGTTTCGGAGTGTCCGCCAGGTGGTTCTGGCGTACCCGGCAGGTGATTTTGGCGTGTCCGGCAGGTGTTTCTGGCGAGTCGAGCAGGTGGCTCCGGCATGCTCGGCAGGTGCTTCCGGCGTCTCCGGCACGTGGTTCTGGTGTGTCTGAGAGCTGGTTCCGGCATGTCCGGCAGATGATTCCGGAGTTTTCCGCCAAGTGGTTCTGGCATACCCGGCTGGTGATTTGGGCATGTCAGGTAGGTGGCTCCGGCGTGCTCGGCAGGTTGTTCAGACGGGTCTGGCAGGTGTTTTCCGTCTGTTCTTGGTGTGGTTCCAGCATCTCATGCACATGGTTCTGGCACGTCTGAGATGTGGTTCCGGCCGGCCCGACAGGTGTTTCCACAGTGTCCGCCAAGTGGTACTGGCGTAGTTGGCAGGTGATTTTGGCATGACCGGCAGGTGGTTCCAGCAAGCCCGGCAGGTGATTCCGAAGTGTTCCCCAACTGGTTGTGGCGTAGCCGGCAGTTGATTTTTGCGTGTCCGGCAGGTGGTTCTGGCGAGTCGAGCAGGTGGTTCCGGCGTGCTCGGCAGGTGCTTCCGGGGTCATTGGCACGTGGTTCTGGCATATCTGAGAGGTGGTTCCGGCATGACCGGCAGGTGATTCCGGAGTGTTCGCCAAGTGTTTCCGGCGTAGCCGGCAGGTGATTTTGCATGTCCAGCGGTCGTTCCGGCGGGTCGAGCCGGTGGTTCCGGCGTGTCCGGCAGGTGGTTCCGGTCTGTCCGGCAGGTGGTTCTGTGGTGTCCGGCACGAGGTTCAGTCTGAGAGGCTGTGCCGGCATGCCCCTCACGTGATTCCGGCTTGTCCCCGAAGTGGTGCTGGTGTAGCGGGCAGGTGATTTTGGCGTGTCGGGCAGGTGGTTCAGGCGAGTTGAGCAGGTGGTTGCGACGTGCTCGGCAGGTGCTTCCGGCGTCTCCGGCACGTGTTTCTGGCACATCTGACTGGTGGTTCCGGCATGCCCAAAAGTTGATTCCGGTCTGTCCGGTAGGTGGTTCCGGCGTGCACGGCACGTGGTTCTGGTACGTGTCAGAGGTGGTTGCGTATGCCCAACAGGTGATTCCGGACTGTCCGCCACGTGCTTCTGGCACGTCTGAGAGGTGGTTCCAACATGCCCGGCAGGTCATTTCGGAGAGTCGTCCAAGTGGTTCTGGCGTAGCCCGCAGGTGATTTTGGCTTGTCCGGCAGGTGTTTCTGGCGAGTCTAGCAGGTGGCTCCGGCATGCTCGGCAGGTGCTTCCGGCGTCTCCGGCACTTGGTTCTGGTGTGTCTGAGAGCTGGTTCCGGCATGTCCGGCAGATGATTCCGGAGTGTCCGCCAAGTGGTTCTGGCATACCCAGCAGGTGATTTTGGCGTGTCAGGGAGGTGGTTCAGGCGAGTTGAGCAGGTGGTTCCAACGTGCTTGGCAGGTGCTTCCGGCGTCTCCGGCACGTGTTTCTGGCACATCTGACAGGTGGTTCCGGCATGCCCGAAAGGTGATTCCGGTCTGTCCGGTAGGTGGTTCCAGCCGGCACGGCATGTGGTTCTGGTACGTCTCAGAGGTGGTTGCGCATGCCCAACAGGTGATTCCGGACTGTCCGCCACATGGTTCTGGCACGTCTGAGAGGTGGTTCCGGCATGCCCGGCAGGTCATCCCAGAGAGTCCTCCAAGTGGTTCTGGCATAACACGCAGGTGATTTTGGCGTGTCAGGCAGGTTGTTCCGTTGTGCTTGGCAGGTGGTTCAGGCTTGGCCGGCAGGTGGTTCCAGACTGTCCAGGACGTGTTTCCAGCTTCTCCGGCAGGTGGTTCTGGTACGTCTGAGAGGTGGTTCCGCCATGGCTGGCAGGTGATTCCGGACCGTCCCCCAGGTGGTTCTGGCATAGCCAGCAGTTGATATTGGCCTGTCCGGCAGGTGGTTCCAGCGAGTCGAACAGGTGGCTCCGGCGTGCTCGGCAGGTGGTTCCGGTCTGTCCGGTAGGTGATTCCGGCGTGTCCGGCACGTGCTTCCGGCACGTCTGAGAGGTGGTTCCGGCATGCGCGACAGGTGGTTTCGGAGTGTCCGCCAGGTGGTTCTGGCGTACCCGGCAGGTGATTTTGGCGTGTCCGGCAGGTGTTTCTGGCGAGTCGAGCAGGTGGCTCCGGCATGCTCGGCAGGTGCTTCCGGCGTCTCCGGCACGTGGTTCTGGTGTGTCTGAGAGCTGGTTCCGGCATGTCCGGCAGATGATTCCGGAGTGTCCGCCAAGTGGTTCTGGCATACCCGGCTGGTGATTTGGGCATGTCAGGTAGGTGGCTCCGGGGTGCTCGGCAGGTTGTTCAGACGGGTCTGGCAGGTGTTTTCCGTCTGTTCTGGGTGTGGTTCCAGCATCTCATGCACATGGTTCTGGCACGTCTGAGATGTGGTTCCGGCCGGCCCGACAGGTGTTTCCACAGTGTCCGCCAAGTGGTACTGGCGTAGTTGGCAGGTGATTTTGGCATGACCGGCAGGTGGTTCCAGCAAGCCCGGCAGGTGATTCCGAAGTGTTCACCAACTGGTTGTGGCGTAGCCGGCAGGTGATTTTTGTGTGTCCGGCAGGTGGTTCTGGCGAGTCGAGCAGGTGGTTCCGGCGTGCTCGGCAGGTGCTTCCGGGGTCATTGGCACGTGGTTCTGGCATATCTGAGAGGTGGTTCCGGCATGACGGGCAGGTGATTCCGGAGTGTTCGCCAAGTGTTTCCGGCGTAGCCGGCAGGTGATTTTGCATGTCCAGCGGTCGTTCCGGCGGGTCGAGCCGGTGGTTCCGGCGTGTCCGGCAGGTGGTTCCGGTCTGTCCGGCAGGTGGTTCTGTGGTGTCCGGCACGAGGTTCAGTCTGAGAGGCTGTGCCGGCATGCCCCTCACGTGATTCCGGCTTGTCCCCTAAGTGGTGCTGGTGTAGCGGGCAGGTGATTTTGGCGTGTCCGGCAGGTGGTTCAGGCGAGTTGAGCAGGTGGTTGCGACGTGCTCGGCAGGTGCTTCCGGCGTCTCCGGCACGTGTTTCTGGCACATCTGACTGGTGGTTCCGGCATGCCCAAAAGTTGATTCCGGTCTGTCCGGTAGGTGGTTCCGGCGTGCACGGCACGTGGTTCTGGTACGTGTCAGAGGTGGTTGCGTATGCCCAACAGGTGATTCCGGACTGTCCGCCACGTGCTTCTGGCACGTCTGAGAGGTGGTTCCAACATGCCCGGCAGGTCATTTCTGAGAGTCGTCCAAGTGGTTCTGGCATAGCCCGCAGGTGATTTTGGCGTGTCCGGCAGGTGGTTCCGCCGTGCTCGGCAGGTGGTTCAGGCATGGCCGTCACGTGGTTCCAGTCTGTCCAGGACGTGTTTCCAGCTTCTCCGGCAGGTGGTTCTGGTACATCTGAGAGGTGGTTCCGCCATGGCTGGCAGGTGATCCCGGACTGTCCCCCAGGTGGTTCTGGCATAGCCAGCAGTTGATATTGGCCTGTCCGGCAGGTGGTTCCAGCGAGTCGAACAGGTGGCTCCGGCGTTCTTGGCAGGTGGTTCCGGTCTGTCCGGTAGGTGTTTCCGGCGTGTCTGGCACGTGCTTCCGGCACGTCTGAGAGGTGGTTCCGTCATGCGCGGCAGGTGATTCCGGAGTGTCCGCCAGGTGGTTCTGGCGTACCCGGCAGGTGATTTTGGCGTGTCCGGCAGGTGTTTCTGGCGAGTCGAGCAGGTGGCTCCGGCATGCTCGGCAGGTGCTTCCGGCGTCTCCAGCACTTGGTTCTGGTGTTTCTGAGAGCTGGTTCCGGCATGTCCGGAAGATGATTCCGGAGTGTCCGCCAAGTGGTTCTGGCATACCCAGCAGGTGATTTTGGCGTGTCAGGGAGGTGGTACCGGTGAGTCGAGCAGGTGGTTCCGGCGTGCTCAGCACGTGGTTCAGGCGGTTCTGGCAGGTGGTATCCGTCTGTTCGGGGTGTGGTTCCAGCATCTCATGAACACGTTTCTGGCAAGTCTGAGATGTGTTTCCAGCCGGCCCGACAGGTGTTTCCGCAGTGTCCGCCAAGCGGTTCTGGCGTAGTTGGCAGGTGATTTTGGCATGACTGGCAGGTGGTTCCAGCAAGCCTGGCAGGTGATTCCAAAGTGTTCACCAACTGGTTGTGGCGTAGCCGGCAGGTGATTTTTGCGTGATCGGCAGGTGGTTCTGGCGAGTCGAGCAGGTGGTTCCGGCGTGCTCGGCTGGTGCTTCCGGGGTCATTGGCACGGGGTTCTGGCATGTCTGAGAGGTGGTTCCTGCATGCCCGGCAAGTGATTCCGGAGTGTTCGCCAAGTGGTTCTGGCATAGTCGGCAGGTGATTTTGGCATGTCCGGCAGGTGGTTCAGGCGAGTTGAGCAGGTGGTTCCAACGTGCTTGGCAGGTGCTTCCGGCGTCTCCGGCACGTGTTTCTGGCACATCTGACAGGTGGTTCCGGCATGCCCGAAAGGTGATTCCGGTCTGTCCGGTAGGTGGTTCCAGCCGGCACGGCATGTGGTTCTGGTACGTCTCAGAGGTGGTTGCGCATGCCCAACAGGTGATTCCGGACTGTCCGCCACATGGTTCTGGCACGTCTGAGAGGTGGTTCCGGCATGCCCGGCAGGTCATCCCAGAGAGTCCTCCAAGTGGTTCTGGCATAACACGCAGGTGATTTTGGCGTGTCTGGCAGGTTGTTCCGTTGTGCTTGGCAGGTGGTTCAGGCTTGGCCGGCCGGTGGTTCCAGACTGTCCAGGACGTGTTTCCAGCTTCTCCGGCAGGTGGTTCTGGTACGTCTGAGAGGTGGTTCCGCCATGGCTGGCAGGTGATTCCGGACCGTCCCCAAGGTGGTTCTGGCATAGCCAGCAGTTGATATTGGCCTGTCCGGCAGGTGGCTCCAGAGAGTCGAACAGGTGGCTCCGGCGGGCTCGGCAGGTGGTTCCGGTCTGTCCGGTAGGTCATTCCGGCGTGTCCGGCACTTACTTCCTGCACGTCTGAGAGGTGGTTCCGGCATGCACGACAGGTGGTTTCGGAGTGTCCGCCAGGTGGTTCTGGCGTACCCGGCACGTGATTTTGGCGTGTCCGGCAGGTGTTTCTGGCGAGTCGAGCAGGTGGCTCCGGCATGCTCGGCAGGTGCTTCCGGCGTCTCCGGCAGGTGTTTCTGGTGTGTCTGAGAGCTGGTTCCGGCATGTCCGGCAGATGATTCCGGCGTTTTCCGCCAAGTGGTTCTGGCATACCCGGCTGGTGATTTGGGCATGTCAGGTAGGTGGCTCCGGGGTGCTCGGCAGGTTGTTCAGACGGGTCTGGCAGGTGTTTTCCGTCTGTTCTGGGTGTGGTTCCAGCATCTCATGCACATGGTTCTGGCACGTCTGAGATGTGGTTCCGGCCGGCCCGACAGGTGTTTCCACAGTGTCCGCCAAGTGGTACTGGCGTAGTTGGCAGGTGATTTTGGCATGACCGGCAGGTGGTTCCAGCAAGCCCGGCAGGTGATTCCGAAGTGTTCCCCAACTGGTTGTGGCGTAGCCGGCAGGTGATTTTTGCGTGTCCGGCAGGTGGTTCTGGCGAGTCGAGCAGGTGGTTCCGGCGTGCTCGGCAGGTGCTTCCGGGGTCATTGGCACGTGGTTCTGGCATATCTGAGAGGTGGTTCCGGCATGCCCGGCAGGTGATTCCGGAGTGTTCGCCAAGTGTTTCCGGCGTAGCCGGCGGGTGATTTTGCATGTCCAGCGGTCGTTCCGGCGGGTCGAGCCGGTGGTTCCGGCGTGTCCGGCAGGTGGTTCCGGTCTGTCCGGCAGGTGGTTCTGTGGTGTCCGGCACGAGGTTCAGTCTGAGAGGCTGTGCCGGCATGCCCCTCACGTGATTCCGGCTTGTCCCCGAAGTGGTGCTGGTGTAGCGGGCAGGTGATTTTGGCGTGTCGGGCAGGTGGTTCAGGCGAGTTGAGCAGGTGGTTGCGACGTGCTCGGCAGGTGCTTCCGGCGTCTCCGGCACGTGTTTCTGGCACATCTGACTGGTGGTTCCGGCATGCCCAAAAGTTGATTCCGGTCTGTCCGGTAGGTGGTTCCGGCGTGCACGGCACGTGGTTCTGGTACGTGTCAGAGGTGGTTGCGTATGCCCAACAGGTGATTCCGGACTGTCCGCCACGTGCTTCTGGCACGTCTGAGAGGTGGTTCCAACATGCCCGGCAGGTCATTTCGGAGAGTCGTCCAAGTGGTTCTGGCGTAGCCCGCAGGTGATTTTGGCGTGTCCGGCAGGTGGTTCCGCCGTGCTCGGCAGGTGGTTCAGGCATGGCCGTCACGTGGTTCCAGTCTGTCCAGGACGTGTTTCCAGCTTCTCCGGCAGGTGGTTCTGGTACGTCTGAGAGGTGGTTCCGCCATGGCTGGCAGGTGATCCCGGACTGTCCCCCAGGTGGTTCTGGCATAGCCAGCAGTTGATATTGGCCTGTCCGGCAGGTGGTTCCAGCGAGTCGAACAGGTGGCTCCGGCGTTCTTGGCAGGTGGTTCCGGTCTGTCCGGTAGGTGTTTCCGGCGTGTCTGGCACGTGCTTCCGGCACGTCTGAGAGGTGGTTCCGTCATGCGCGGCAGGTGATTCCGGAGTGTCCGCCAGGTGGTTCTGGCGTACCCGGCAGGTGATTTTGGTGTGTCCGGCAGGTGTTTCTGGCGAGTCGAGCAGGTGGCTCCGGCATGCTCGGCAGGTGCTTCCGGCGTCTCCGGCACTTGGTTCTGGTGTGTCTGAGAGCTGGTTCCGGCATGTCCGGCAGATGATTCCGGAGTGTCCGCCAAGTGGTTCTGGCATACCCAGCAGGTGATTTTGGCGTGTCAGGGAGGTGGTACCGGTGAGTCGAGCAGGTGGTTCCGGCGTGCTCAGCAGGTGGTTCAGGCGGTTCTGGCAGGTGGTATCCGTCTGTTCGGGGTGTGGTTCCAGCATCTCATGAACACGTTTCTGGCAAGTCTGAGATGTGGTTCCAGCCGGCCCGACAGGTGTTTCCGCAGTGTCCGCCAAGCGGTTCTGGCGTAGTTGGCAGGTGATTTTGGCATGACTGGCAGGTGGTTCCAGCAAGCCTGGCAGGTGATTCCAAAGTGTTCACCAACTGGTTGTGGCGTAGCCGGCAGGTGATTTTTGCGTGATCGGCAGGTGGTTCTGGCGAGTCGAGCAGGTGGTTCCGGCGTGCTCGGCTGGTGCTTCCGGGGTCATTGGCACGGGGTTCTGGCATGTCTGAGAGGTGGTTCCTGCATGCCCGGCAAGTGATTCCGGAGTGTTCGCCAAGTGGTTCTGGCATAGTCGGCAGGTGATTTTGGCATGTCCGGCAGGTGGTTCAGGCGAGTTGAGCAGGTGGTTCCAACGTGCTTGGCAGGTGCTTCCGGCGTCTCCGGCACGTGTTTCTGGCACATCTGACAGGTGGTTCCGGCATGCCCGAAAGGTGATTCCGGTCTGTCCGGTAGGTGGTTCCAGCCGGCACGGCATGTGGTTCTGGTACGTCTCAGAGGTGGTTGCGCATGCCCAACAGGTGATTCCGGACTGTCCGCCACATGGTTCTGGCACGTCTGAGAGGTGGTTCCGGCATGCCCGGCAGGTCATCCCAGAGAGTCCTCCAAGTGGTTCTGGCATAACACGCAGGTGATTTTGGCGTGTCAGGCAGGTTGTTCCGTTGTGCTTGGCAGGTGGTTCAGGCTTGGCCGGCAGGTGGTTCCAGACTGTCCAGGACGTGTTTCCAGCTTCTCCGGCAGGTGGTTCTGGTACGTCTGAGAGGTGGTTCCGCCATGGCTGGCAGGTGATTCCGGACCGTCCCCCAGGTGGTTCTGGCATAGCCAGCAGTTGATATTGGCCTGTCCGGCAGGTGGTTCCAGAGAGTCGAACAGGTGGCTCCGGCGTGCTCGGCAGGTGGTTCCGGTCTGTCCGGTAGGTCATTCCGGCGTGTCCGGCACGTGCTTCCGGCACGTCTGAGAGGTGGTTCCGGCATGCGCGACAGGTGGTTTCGGAGTGTCCGCCAGGTGGTTCTGGCGTACCCGGCAGGTGATTTTGGCGTGTCCGGCAGGTGTTTCTGGCGAGTCGAGCAGGTGGCTCCGGCATGCTCGGCAGGTGCTTCCGGCGTCTCCGGCACGTGGTTCTGGTGTGTCTGAGAGCTGGTTCCGGCATGTCCGGCAGATGATTCCGGAGTTTTCCGCCAAGTGGTTCTGGCATACCCGGCTGGTGATTTGGGCATGTCAGGTAGGTGGCTCCGGCGTGCTCGGCAGGTTGTTCAGACGGGTCTGGCAGGTGTTTTCCGTCTGTTCTGGGTGTGGTTCCAGCATCTCATGCACATGGTTCTGGCACGTCTGAGATGTGGTTCCGGCCGGCCCGACAGGTGTTTCCACAGTGTCCGCCAAGTGGTACTGGCGTAGTTGGCAGGTGATTTTGGCATGACCGGCAGGTGGTTCCAGCAAGCCCGGCAGGTGATTCCGAAGTGTTCCCCAACTGGTTGTGGCGTAGCCGGCAGGTGATTTTTGCGTGTCCGGCAGGTGGTTCTGGCGAGTCGAGCAGGTGGTTCCGGCGTGCTCGGCAGGTGCTTCCGGGGTCATTGGCACGTGGTTCTGGCATATCTGAGAGGTGGTTCCGGCATGCCCGGCAGGTGATTCCGGAGTGTTCGCCAAGTGTTTCCGGCGTAGCCGGCAGGTGATTTTGCATGTCCAGCGGTCGTTCCGGCGGGTCGAGCCGGTGGTTCCGGCGTGTCCGGCAGGTGGTTCCGGTCTGTCCGGCAGGTGGTTCTGTGGTGTCCGGCACGAGGTTCAGTCTGAGAGGCTGTGCCGGCATGCCCCTCACGTGATTCCGGCTTGTCCCCGAAGTGGTGCTGGTGTAGCGGGCAGGTGATTTTGGCGTGTCCGGCAGGTGGTTCAGGCGAGTTGAGCAGGTGGTTGCGACGTGCTCGGCAGGTGCTTCCGGCGTCTCCGGCACGTGTTTCTGGCACATCTGACTGGTGGTTCCGGCATGCCCAAAAGTTGATTCCGGTCTGTCCGGTAGGTGGTTCCGGCGTGCACGGCACGTGGTTCTGGTACGTGTCAGAGGTGGTTGCGTATGCCCAACAGGTGATTCCGGACTGTCCGCCACGTGCTTCTGGCACGTCTGAGAGGTGGTTCCAACATGCCCGGCAGGTCATTTCGGAGAGTCGTCCAAGTGGTTCTGGCGTAGCCCGCAGGTGATTTTGGCGTGTCCGGCAGGTGGTTCCGCCGTGCTCGGCAGGTGGTTCAGGCATGGCCGTCACGTGGTTCCAGTCTGTCCAGGACGTGTTTCCAGCTTCTCCGGCAGGTGGTTCTGGTACGTCTGAGAGGTGGTTCCGCCATGGCTGGCAGGTGATCCCGGACTGTCCCCCAGGTGGTTCTGGCATAGCCAGCAGTTGATATTGGCCTGTCCGGCAGGTGGTTCCAGCGAGTCGAACAGGTGGCTCCGGCGTTCTTGGCAGGTGGTTCCGGTCTGTCCGGTAGGTGTTTCCGGCGTGTCTGGCACGTGCTTCCGGCACGTCTGAGAGGTGGTTCCGTCATGCGCGGCAGGTGATTCCGGAGTGTCCGCCAGGTGGTTCTGGCGTACCCAGCAGGTGATTTTGGCGTGTCCGGCAGGTGTTTCTGGCGAGTCGAGCAGGTGGCTCCGGCATGCTCGGCAGGTGCTTCCGGCGTCTCCGGCACTTGGTTCTGGTGTGTCTGAGAGCTGGTTCCGGCATGTCCGGCAGATGATTCCGGAGTGTCCGCCAAGTGGTTCTGGCATACCCAGCAGGTGATTTTGGCGTGTCAGGGAGGTGGTACCGGTGAGTCGAGCAGGTGGTTCCGGCGTGCTCAGCAGGTGGTTCAGGCGGTTCTGGCAGGTGGTATCCGTCTGTTCGGGGTGTGGTTCCAGCATCTCATGAACACGTTTCTGGCAAGTCTGAGATGTGGTTCCAGCCGGCCCGACAGGTGTTTCCGCAGTGTCCGCCAAGCGGTTCTGGCGTAGTTGGCAGGTGATTTTGGCATGACTGGCAGGTGGTTCCAGCAAGCCTGGCAGGTGATTCCAAAGTGTTCACCAACTGGTTGTGGCGTAGCCGGCAGGTGATTTTTGCGTGATCGGCAGGTGGTTCTGGCGAGTCGAGCAGGTGGTTCCGGCGTGCTCGGCTGGTGCTTCCGGGGTCATTGGCACGGGGTTCTGGCATGTCTGAGAGGTGGTTCCTGCATGCCCGGCAAGTGATTCCGGAGTGTTCGCCAAGTGGTTCTGGCATAGTCGGCAGGTGATTTTGGCATGTCCGGCAGGTGGTTCAGGCGAGTTGAGCAGGTGGTTCCAACGTGCTTGGCAGGTGCTTCCGGCGTCTCCGGCACGTGTTTCTGGCACATCTGACAGGTGGTTCCGGCATGCCCGAAAGGTGATTCCGGTCTGTCCGGTAGGTGGTTCCAGCCGGCACGGCATGTGGTTCTGGTACGTCTCAGAGGTGGTTGCGCATGCCCAACAGGTGATTCCGGACTGTCCGCCACATGGTTCTGGCACGTCTGAGAGGTGGTTCCGGCATGCCCGGCAGGTCATCCCAGAGAGTCCTCCAAGTGGTTCTGGCATAACACGCAGGTGATTTTGGCGTGTCAGGCAGGTTGTTCCGTTGTGCTTGGCAGGTGGTTCAGGCTTGGCCGGCAGGTGGTTCCAGACTGTCCAGGACGTGTTTCCAGCTTCTCCGGCAGGTGGTTCTGGTACGTCTGAGAGGTGGTTCCGCCATGGCTGGCAGGTGATTCCGGACCGTCCCCCAGGTGGTTCTGGCATAGCCAGCAGTTGATATTGGCCTGTCCGGCAGGTGGTTCCAGAGAGTCGAACAGGTGGCTCCGGCGTGCTCGGCAGGTGGTTCCGGTCTGTCCGGTAGGTCATTCCGGCGTGTCCGGCACGTGCTTCCGGCACGTCTGAGAGGTGGTTCCGGCATGCGCGACAGGTGGTTTCGGAGTGTCCGCCAGGTGGTTCTGGCGTACCCGGCAGGTGATTTTGGCGTGTCCGGCAGGTGTTTCTGGCGAGTCGAGCAGGTGGCTCCGGCATGCTCGGCAGGTGCTTCCGGCGTCTCCGGCACGTGGTTCTGGTGTGTCTGAGAGCTGGTTCCGGCATGTCCGGCAGATGATTCCGGAGTTTTCCGCCAAGTGGTTCTGGCATACCCGGCTGGTGATTTGGGCATGTCAGGTAGGTGGCTCCGGCGTGCTCGGCAGGTTGTTCAGACGGGTCTGGCAGGTGTTTTCCGTCTGTTCTGGGTGTGGTTCCAGCATCTCATGCACATGGTTCTGGCACGTCTGAGATGTGGTTCCGGCCGGCCCGACAGGTGTTTCCACAGTGTCCGCCAAGTGGTACTGGCGTAGTTGGCAGGTGATTTTGGCATGACCGGCAGGTGGTTCCAGCAAGCCCGGCAGGTGATTCCGAAGTGTTCCCCAACTGGTTGTGGCGTAGCCGGCAGGTGATTTTTGCGTGTCCGGCAGGTGGTTCTGGCGAGTCGAGCAGGTGGTTCCGGCGTGCTCGGCAGGTGCTTCCGGGGTCATTGGCACGTGGTTCTGGCATATCTGAGAGGTGGTTCCGGCATGCCCGGCAGGTGATTCCGGAGTGTTCGCCAAGTGTTTCCGGCGTAGCCGGCAGGTGATTTTGCATGTCCAGCGGTCGTTCCGGTGGGTCGAGCCGGTGGTTCCGGCGTGTCCGGCAGGTGGTTCCGGTCTGTCCGGCAGGTGGTTCTGTGGTGTCCGGCACGAGGTTCAGTCTGAGAGGCTGTGCCGGCATGCCCCTCACGTGATTCCGGCTTGTCCCCGAAGTGGTGCTGGTGTAGCGGGCAGGTGATTTTGGCGTGTCCGGCAGGTGGTTCAGGCGAG
>NW_027226832.1:0-33452 GCF_037783145.1 Equus przewalskii
GATGTAGCGGGCAGGTGATTTTGGCGTGTCCGGCAGGTGGTTCAGGCGAGTTGAGCAGGTGGTTGCGACGTGCTCGGCAGGTGCTTCCGGCGTCTCCGGCACGTGTTTCTGGCACATCTGACTGGTGGTTCCGGCATGCCCAAAAGTTGATTCCGGTCTGTCCGGTAGGTGGTTCCGGCGTGCACGGCACGTGGTTCTGGTACGTCTCAGAGGTGGTTGCGTATGCCCAACAGGTGATTCCGGACTGTCCGCCACGTGCTTCTGGCACGTCTGAGAGGTGGTTCCAACATGCCCGGCAGGTCATTTCGGAGAGTCGTCCAAGTGGTTCTGGCATAGCCCGCAGGTGATTTTGGCGTGTCCGGCAGGTGGTTCCGCCATGCTCGGCAGGTGGTTCAGGCATGGCCGTCACGTGGTTCCAGTCTGTCCAGGACGTGTTTCCAGGTTCTCCGGCAGGTGGTTCTGGTACGTGTGAGAGGTGGTTCCGCCATGGCTGGCAGGTGATTCCGGACTCTCCCCCATATGGTTCTGGCATAGCCAGCAGTTAATATTGGCCTGTCCGGCAGGTGGTTCCAGCCAGTCGAACAGGTGGCTCCGGCGTGCTCGGCAGGTGGTTCCGGTCTGTCCACTAGGTGTTTCCGGCGTGTCCGGCACGTGCTTCCGGCACGTCTGAGAGGTGGTTCCGGCATGCGCGACAGGTGATTTCGGAGTGTCCGCCAGGTGGTTCTGGCGTACCCGGCAGGTGATTTTGGCGTGTCCGGCAGGTGTTTCTGGCGAGTCGAGCAGGTGGCTCCGGCATGCTCGGCAGGTGCTTCCGGCGTCTCCGGCACGTGGTTCTGGTGTGTCTGAGAGCTGGTTCCGGCATGTCCGGCAGATGATTCCGGAGTGTCCGCCAAGTGGTTCTGGCATACCCGGCTGGTGATTTGGGCATGTCAGGTAGGTGGTTCCGGCGAGTCGAGCAGGTGGCTCCGGCGTGCTCGGCAGGTTGTTCAGACGGGTCTGGCAGGTGTTTTCCGTCTGTTCGGGGTGTGGTTCCAGCATCTCATGCACATGGTTCTGGCACGTGTGAGATGTGGTTCCGGCCGGCCCGACAGGTGTTTCCACAGTGTCCGCCAAGTGGTACTGGCGTAGTTGGCAGGTGATTTTGGCATGACCGGCAGGTGGTTCCAGCAAGCCCGGCAGGTGATTCCGAAGTGTTCCCCAACTGGTTGTGGCGTAGCCGGCAGGTGATTTTTGCGTGTCCGGCAGGTGGTTCTGGCGAGTCGAGCAGGTGGTTCCGGCGTGCTCGGCAGGTGCTTCCGGGGTCATTGGCACGTGGTTCTGGCATATCTGAGAGGTGGTTCCGGCATGCCCGGCAGGTGATTCCGGAGTGTTCGCCAAGTGTTTCCGGCGTAGCCGGCAGGTGATTTTGCATGTCCAGCGGTCGTTCCGGCGGGTCGAGCCGGTGGTTCCGGCGTGTCCGGCAGGTGGTTCCGGTCTGTCCGGCAGGTGGTTCTGTGGTGTCCGGCACGAGGTTCAGTCTCAGAGGCTGTGCCGGCATGCCCCTCACGTGATTCCGGCTTGTCCCCGAAGTGGTGATGGTGCAGCGGGCAGGTGATTTTTGCGTATCCGGCATGTGGTTCAGGCGAGTTGAGCAGGTGGTTCCGGCGTGCTCGGCTGGTGCTTCCGGGGTCATGGGCACGGGGTTCTGGCATGTCTGAGAGGTGGTTCCTGCATGCCCGGCAAGTGATTCCGGAGTGTTCGCCAAGTGGTTCTGGCATAGTCGGCAGGTGATTTTGGCATGTCCGGCAGGTGGTTCAGGCGAGTTGAGCAGGTGGTTCCAACGTGCTTGGCAGGTGCTTCCGGCGTCTCCGACACGTGTTTCTGGCACATCTGACAGGTGGTTCCGGCATGCCCGAAAGGTGATTCCGGTCTGTCCGGTAGGTGGTTCCAGCCTGCACGGCATGTGGTTCTGGTACGGCTCAGAGGTGGTTGCGCATGCCCAACAGGTGATTCCGGACTGTCCGCCACATGGTTCTGGCACGTCTGAGAGGTGGTTCCGGCATGCCCGGCAGGTCATCCCAGAGAGTCCTCCAAGTGGTTCTGGCATAACACGCAGGTGATTTTGGCGTGTCTGGCAGGTGGTTCCGTTGTGCTTGGCAGGTGGTTCAGGCTTGGCCGGCAGGTGGTTCCAGACTGTCCAGGACGTGTTTCCAGCTTCTCCGGCAGGTGGTTCTGGTACGTGTGAGAGGTGGTTCCGCCATGGCTGGCAGGTGATCCCGGACTGTCCCCCTGGTGGTTCTGGCATAGCCAGCAGTTAATATTGGCCTGTCCGGCAGGTGGTTCCAGCCAGTCGAACAGGTGGCTCCGGCGTGCTCGGCAGGTGGTTCCGGTGGTCCGCTAGGTGATTCCGGCGTGTCCGGCATGTGGTTCTGGTGTGTCTGAGAGCTGGATCCGGCATGTACGGCAGATGATTCCGGAGTGTCCGCCAAGTGGTTCTGGCATACCCGGCTGGTGATTTGGGCATGTCAGGTAGGTGGTTCCGGCGAGTCGAGCAGGTGGCTCCGGCGTGCTCGGCAGGTTGTTCAGACGGGTCTGGCAGGTGTTTTCCGTCTGTTCGGGGTGTGGTTCCAGCATCTCATGCACATGGTTCTGGCACGTGTGAGATGTGGTTCCGGCCGGCCCGACAGGTGTTTCCACAGTGTCCGCCAAGTGGTACTGGCGTAGTTGGCAGGTGATTTTGGCATGACCGGCAGGTGGTTCCAGCAAGCCCGGCAGGTGATTCCGAAGTGTTCCCCAACTGGTTGTGGCGTAGCCGGCAGGTGATTTTTGCGTGTCCGGCAGGTGGTTCTGGCGAGTCGAGCAGGTGGTTCCGGCGTGCTCGGCAGGTGCTTCAGGGGTCATTGAAACGTGGTTCTGGCATATCTGAGAGCTGGTTCCTGCATGCCCGGCAAGTGATTCCGGTGTGTTCGCCAAGTGGTTCTGGCATAGTCGGCAGGTGATTTTGGCGTGTCCGGCAGGTGGTTCAGGCGAGTTGAGCAGGTGGTTGCGACGTGCTCGGCAGGTGCTTCCGGCGTCTCCGGCAAGTGTTTCTGGCACATCTGACTGGTGGTTCCGGCATGCCCAAAAGTTGATTCCGGTCTGTCCGGTAGGTGGTTCCGGCGTGCACGGCACGTGGTTCTGGTACGTCTCAGAGGTGGTTGCGTATGCCCAACAGGTGATTCCGGACTGTCCGCCACGTGCTTCTGGCACGTCTGAGAGGTGGTTCCAACATGCCCGGCAGGTCATTTCGGAGAGTCGTCCAAGTGGTTCTGGCATAGCCCGCAGGTGATTTTGGCGTGTCCGGCAGGTGGTTCCGCCATGCTCGGCAGGTGGTTCAGGCATGGCCGTCACGTGGTTCCAGTCTGTCCAGGACGTGTTTCCAGGTTCTCCGGCAGGTGGTTCTGGTACGTGTGAGAGGTGGTTCCGCCATGGCTGGCAGGTGATTCCGGACTGTCCCCCAGATGGTTCTGGCATAGCCAGCAGTTAATATTGGCCTGTCCGGCAGGTGGTTCCAGCCAGTCGAACAGGTGGCTCCTGCGTGCTCGGCTCGTGGTTCCAGCAAGCCCGGCAGGTGATTCCGAAGTGTTCCCCAACTGGTTGTGGCGTAGCCGGCAGGTGATTTTTGCGTGTCCGGCAGGTGGTTCTGGCGAGTCGAGCAGGTGGTTCCGGCGTGCTCGGCAGGTGCTTCCGGGGTCATTGGCACGTGGTTCTGGCATATCTGAGAGGTGGTTCCGGCATGCCCGGCAGGTGATTCCGGAGTGTTCGCCAAGTGTTTCCGGCGTAGCCGGCAGGTGATTTTGCATGTCCAGCGGTCGTTCCGGCGGGTCGAGCCGGTGGTTCCGGCGTGTCCGGCAGGTGGTTCCGGTCTGTCCGGCAGGTGGTTCTGTGGTGTCCGGCACGAGGTTCAGTCTCAGAGGCTGTGCAGGCATGCCCCTCACGTGATTCCGGCTTGTCCCCGAAGTGGTGCTGGTGTAGCGGGCAGGTGATTTTTGCGTATCCGGCATGTGATTCAGGCGAGTTGAGCAGGTGGTTCCGGCGTGCTCGGCTGGTGCTTCCGGGGTCATGGGCACGGGGTTCTGGCATGTCTGAGAGGTGGTTCCTGCATGCCCGGCAAGTGATTCCGGAGTGTTCGCCAAGTGGTTCTGGCATAGTCGGCAGGTGATTTTGGCATGTCCGGCAGGTGGTTCAGGCGAGTTGAGCAGGTGGTTCCAACGTGCTTGGCAGGTGCTTCCGGCGTCTCCGACACGTGTTTCTGGCACATCTGACAGGTGGTTCCGGCATGCCCGAAAGGTGATTCCGGTCTGTCCGGTAGGTGGTTCCAGCCTGCACGGCATGTGGTTCTGGTACGTCTCAGAGGTGGTTGCGCATGCCCAACAGGTGATTCCGGACTGTCCGCCACATGGTTCTGGCACGTCTGAGAGGTGGTTCCGGCATGCCCGGCAGGTCATCCCAGAGAGTCCTCCAAGTGGTTCTGGCATAACACGCAGGTGATTTTGGCGTGTCTGGCAGGTTGTTCCGTTGTGCTTGGCAGGTGGTTCAGGCTTGGCCGGCAGGTGGTTACAGACTGTCGAGGACGTGTTTCCAGCTTCTCCGGCAGGTGGTTCTGGTACGTGTGAGAGGTGGTTCCGCCATGGCTGGCAGGTGATCCCGGACTGTCCCCCAGGTGGTTTTGGCATAGCCAGCAGTTAATATTGGCCTGTCCGGCAGATGGTTCCAGCCAGTCGAACAGGTGGCTCTGGCGTGCTCGGCAGGTGGTTCCGGTCTGTCCGCTAGGTGATTCCGGCGTGTCCGGCACGTGCTTCCGGCACGTCTGAGAGGTGGTTCCGGGATGCGCGACAGGTGATTTCGGAGTGTCCGCCAGGTGGTTCTGGCGTACCCGGCAGGTGATTTTGGCGTGTCCGGCAGGTGTTTCTGGCGAGTCGAGCAGGTGGCTCCGGCATGCTCGGCAGGTGCTTCCGGCGTCTCCGGCACGTGGTTCTGGTGTGTCTGAGAGCTGGTTCCGGCATGTCCGGCAGATGATTCCGGAGTGTCCGCCAAGTGGTTCTGGCATACCCGGCTGGTGATTTGGGCATGTCAGGTAGGTGGTTCCGGCGAGTCGAGCAGGTGGCTCCGGCGTGCTCGGCAGGTTGTTCAGACGGGTCTGGCAGGTGTTTTCCGTCTGTTCGGGGTGTGGTTCCAGCATCTCATGCACATGGTTCTGGCACGTGTGAGATGTTGTTCTGGCTGGCCCGACAGGTGTTTCCACAGTGTCCGCCAAGTGGTACTGGCGTAGTTGGCAGGTGATTGTGGCATGACCGGCAGGTGGTTCCAGCAAGCCCGGCAGGTGATTCCGAAGTGTTCCCCAACTGGTTGTGGCGTAGCCGGCAGGTGATTTTTGCGTGTCCGGCAGGTGGTTCTGGCGAGTCGAGCAGGTGGTTCCGGCGTGCTCGGCAGGTGCTTCCGGGGTCATTGGCACGTGGTTCTGGCATATCTGAGAGGTGGTTCCGGCATGCCCGGCAGGTGATTCCGGAGTGTTCGCCAAGTGTTTCCGGCGTAGCCGGCAGGTGATTTTGCATGTCCAGCGGTCGTTCCGGCGGGTCGAGCCGGTGGTTCCGGCGTGTCCGGCAGGTGGTTCCGGTCTGTCCGGCAGGTGGTTCTGTGGTGTCCGGCACGAGGTTCAGTCTGAGAGGCTGTGCCGGCATGCCCCTCACGTGATTCCGGCTTGTCCCCGAAGTGGTGCTGGTGTAGCGGGCAGGTGATTTTGGCGTGTCCGGCAGGTGGGTCAGGCGAGTTGAGCAGGTGGTTCCGGCGTGCTCGGCTGGTGCTTCCAGGGTCATTGGCACGGGGTTCTGGCATGTCTGAGAGGTGGTTCCTGCATGCCCGGCAAGTGATTCCGGAGTGTTCGCCAAGTGGTTCTGGCATAGTCGGCAGGTGATTTTGGCATGTCCGGCAGGTGGTTCAGGCGAGTTGAGCAGGTGGTTCCAACGTGCTTGGCAGGTGCTTCCGGCGTCTCCGGCACGTGTTTCTGGCACATCTGACAGGTGGTTCCGGCATGCCCGAAAGGTGATTCCGGTCTGTCCGGTAGGTGGTTCCAGCCTGCACGGCATGTGGTTCTGGTACGTCTCAGAGGTGGTTGCGCATGCCCAACAGGTGATTCCGGACTGTCCGCCACATGGTTCTGGCACGTCTGAGAGGTGGTTCCGGCATGCCCGGCAGGTCATCCCAGAGAGTCCTCCAAGTGGTTCTGGCATAACACGCAGGTGATTTTGGCGTGTCTGGCAGGTTGTTCCGTTGTGCTTGGCAGGTGGTTCAGGCTTGGTCGGCAGGTGGTTCCAGACTGTCCAGGACATGTTTCCAGCTTCTCCGGCAGGAGGTTCTGGTACGTGTGAGAGGTGGTTCCGCCATGGCTGGCAGGTGATCCCGGACTGTCCCCCAGGTGGTTTTGGCATAGCCAGCAGTTAATATTGGCCTGTCCGGCAGGTGGTTCCAGCCAGTGGAACAGGTGGCTCTGGCGTGCTCGGCAGGTGGTTCCGGTCTGTCCGCTAGGTGATTGCGGCGTGTCCGGCACGTGCTTCCGGCACGTCTGAGAGGTGGTTCCGGCATGCGCGACAGGTGATTTCGGAGTGTCCGCCAGGTGGTTCTGGCGTACCCGGCAGGTGATTTTGGCGTGTCCGGCAGGTGTTTCTGGCGAGTCGAGCAGGTGGCTCCGGCATGCTCGGCAGGTGCTTCCGGCGTCTCCGGCACGTGGTTCTGGTGTGTCTGAGAGCTGGTTCCGGCATGTCCGGCAGATGATTCCGGAGTGTCCGCCAAGTGGTTCTGGCATACCCGGCTGGTGATTTGGGCATGTCAGGTAGGTGGTTCCGGCGAGTCGAGCAGGTGGCTCCGGCGTGCTCGGCAGGTTGTTCAGACGGGTCTGGCAGGTGTTTTCCGTCTGTTCGGGGTATGGTTCCAGCATCTCATGCACATGGTTCTGGCAAGTGTGAGATGTTGTTCTGGCTGGCCCGACAGGTGTTTCCACAGTGTCCGCCAAGTGGTACTGGCGTAGTTGGCAGGTGATTTTGGCATGACCGGCAGGTGGTTCCAGCAAGCCCGGCAGGTGATTCCGAAGTGTTCCCCAACTGGTTGTGGCGTAGCCGGCAGGTGATTTTTGCGTGTCCGGCAGGTGGTTCTGGCGAGTCGAGCAGGTGGTTCCGGCGTGCTCGGCAGGTGCTTCCGGGGTCATTGGCACGTGGTTCTGGCATATCTGAGAGGTGGTTCCGGCATGCCCGGCAGGTGATTCCGGAGTGTTCGCCAAGTGTTTCCGGCGTAGCCGGCAGGTGATTTTGCATGTCCAGCGGTCGTTCCGGCGGGTCGAGCCGGTGGTTCCGGCGTGTCCGGCAGGTGGTTCCGGTCTGTCCGGCAGGTGGTTCTGTGGTGTCCGGCACGAGGTTCAGTCTGAGAGGCTGTGCCGGCATGCCCCTCACGTGATTCTGGCTTGTCCCCGAAGTGGTGCTGGTGTAGCTGGCAGGTGATTTTGGCGTGTCCGGCAGGTGGTTCAGGCGAGTTGAGCAGGTGGTTCCGGCGTGCTCGGCTGGTGCTTCCGGGGTCATTGGCACGGGGTTCTGGCATGTCTGAGAGGTGGTTCCTGCATGCCCGGCAAGTGATTCCGGAGTGTTCGCCAAGTGGTTCTGGCATAGTCGGCAGGTGATTTTGGCATGTCCGGCAGGTGGTTCAGGCGAGTTGAGCAGGTGGTTCCAACGTGCTTGGCAGGTGCTTCCGGCGTCTCCGGCACGTGTTTCTGGCACATCTGACAGGTGGTTCCGTCATGCCCGAAAGGTGATTCCGGTCTGTCCGGTAGGTGGTTCCAGCCTGCACGGCATGTGGTTCTGGTACGTCTCAGAGGTGGTTGCGCATGCCCAACAGGTGATTCCGGACTGTCCGCCACATGGTTCTGGCACGTCTGAGAGGTGGTTCCGGCATGCCCGGCAGGTCATCCCAGAGAGTCCTCCAAGTGGTTCTGGCATAACACGCAGGTGATTTTGGCGTGTCTGGCAGGTTGTTCCGTTGTGCTTGGCAGGTGGTTCAGGCTTGGTCGGCAGGTGGTTCCAGACTGTCCAGGACGTGTTTCCAGCTTCTCCGGCAGGTGGTTCTGGTACGTGTGAGAGGTGGTTCCGCCATGGCTGGCAGGTGATCCCGGACTGTCCCCCAGGTGGTTTTGGCATAGCCAGCAGTTAATATTGGCCTGTCCGGCAGGTGGTTCCAGCCAGTCGAACAGGTGGCTCCGGCGTGCTCGGCAGGTGGTTCCGGTCTGTCCACTAGGTGATTCCGGCGTGTCCGGCACGTGCTTCCGGCACGTCTGAGAGGTGGTTCCGGCATGCGCGACAGGTGATTTCGGAGTGTCCGCCAGGTGGTTCTGGCGTACCCGGCAGGTGATTTTGGCGTGTCCGGCAGGTGTTTCTGGCGAGTCGAGCAGGTGGCTCCGGCATGCTCGGCAGGTGCTTCCGGCGTCTCCGGCACGTGGTTCTGGTGTGTCTGACAGCTGGTTCCGGCATGTCCGGCAGATGATTCCGGAGTGTCCGCCAAGTGGTTCTGGCATACCCGGCTGGTGATTTGGGCATGTCAGGTAGGTGGTTCCGGCGAGTCGAGCAGGTGGCTCCGGCGTGCTCGGCAGGTTGTTCAGACGGGTCTGGCAGGTGTTTTCCGTCTGTTCGGGGTGTGGTTCCAGCATCTCATGCACATGGTTCTGGCACGTGTGAGATGTGGTTCCGGCCGGCCCGACAGGTGTTTCCACAGTGTCCGCCAAGTGGTACTGGCGTAGTTGGCAGGTGATTTTGGCATGACCGGCAGGTGGTTCCAGCAAGCCCGGCAGGTGATTCCGAAGTGTTCCCCAACTGGTTGTGGCGTAGCCGGCAGGTGATTTTTGCGTGTCCGGCAGGTGGTTCTGGCGAGTCGAGCAGGTGGTTCCGGCGTGCTCGGCAGGTGCTTCCGGGGTCATTGGCACGTGGTTCTGGCTTATCTGAGAGGTGGTTCCGGCATGCCCGGCAGGTGATTCCGGAGTGTTCGCCAAGTGTTTCCGGCGTAGCCGGCAGGTGATTTTGCATGTCCAGTGGTCGTTCCGGCGGGTCGAGCCGGTGGTTCCGGCGTGACCGGCAGGTGGTTCCGGTCTGTCCGGCAGGTGGTTCTGTGGTGTCCGGCACGAGGTTCAGTCTGAGAGGCTGTGCCGGCATGCCCCTCACGTGATTCCGGCTTGTCCCCGAAGTGGTGCTGGTGTAGCAGGCAGGTGATTTTGGCGTGTCCGGCAGGTGGTTCAGGCGAGTTGAGCAGGTGGTTCCGGCGTGCTCGGCTGGTGCTTCCGGGGTCATTGGCACGGGGTTCTGGCATATCTGAGAGGTGGTTCCTGCATGCCCGGCAAGTGATTCCGGAGTGTTCGCCAAGTGGTTCTGGCATAGTCGGCAGGTGATTTTGGCATGTCCGGCAGGTGGTTCAGGCGAGTTGAGCAGGTGGTTCCAACGTGCTTGGCAGGTGCTTCCGGCGTCTCCGGCACGTGTTTCTGGCACATCTGACAGGTGGTTCCGGCATGCCCGAAAGGTGATTCCGGTCTGTCCGGTAGGTGGTTCCAGCCTGCACGGCATGAGGTTCTGGTACGTCTCAGAGGTGGTTGCGCATGCCCAACAGGTGATTCCGGACTGTCCGCCACATGGTTCTGGCACGTCTGTGAGGTGGTTCCGGCATGCCCGGCAGGTCATCCCAGAGAGTCCTCCAAGTGGTTCTGGCATAACACGCAGGTGATTTTGGCGTGTCTGGCAGGTTGTTCCGTTGTGCTTGGCAGGTGGTTCAGGCTTGGCCGGCAGGTGGTTCCAGACTGTCCAGGACGTTTTTCCAGCTTCTCCGGCAGGTGGTTCTGGTACGTGTGAGAGGTGGTTCCGCCATGGCTGGCAGGTGATCCCGGACTGTCCCCCAGGTGGTTCTGGCATAGCCAGCAGTTAATATTGGCCTGTCCGGCAGGTGGTTCCAGCCAGTCGAACAGGTGGCTCCGGCGTGCTCGGCAGGTGGTTCCGGTCTGTCCGGTAGGTGATTGCGGCGTGTCCGGCACGTGCTTCCGGCACGTCTGAGAGGTGGTTCCAGCATGCGCGGCAGGTGATTTCGGAGTGTCCGCCAGGTGGTTCTGGCGTACCCGGCAGGTGATTTTGGCGTGTCCGGCAGGTGGTTCCGCCATGCTCGGCAGTTGGTTCAGGCATGGCCGTCACGTGGTTCCAGTCTGTCCAGGACGTGTTTCCAGCTTCTCCGGCAGGTGGTTCTGGTACGTGTGAGAGATGGTTCCGCCATGTCTGGCAGGTGATTCCGGACTGTACCCCAGATGGTTCTGGCATAGCCAGCAGTTAATATTGGCCTGTCCGCCAGGTGGTTCCAGCCAGTCGAACAGGTGGCTCCGGCGTGCTCGGCAGGTGGTTCCGGTTTGTCCGCTAGGTGTTTCCGGCGTGTCTGGCATGTGCTTCCGGCACGTCTGAGAGGTGGTTCCGGCATGCGCGGCAGGTGATTTCGGAGTGTCCGCCAGGTGGTTCTGGCGTACCCGGCAGGTGATTTTGGCGTGTCCGGCAGGTGTTTCTGGCGAGTCGAGCAGGTGGCTCCGGCATGCTCGGCAGGTGCTTCCGGCGTCTCCGGCACGTGGTTCTGGTGTGTCTGAGAGCTGGTTCCGGCATGTCCGGCAGATGATTCCGGAGTGTCCGCCAAGTGGTTCTGGCATACCCGGCTGGTGATTTTGGCATGTCAGTTAGGTGGTTCCGGCGAGTCGAGCAGGTGGCTCCGGCGTGCTCGGCAGGTTGTTCAGACGGGTCTGGCAGGTGTTTTCCGTCTGTTCGGGGTGTGGTTCCAGCATCTCATGCACATGGTTCTGGCACGTGTGAGATGTGGTTCCGGCCGGCCCGACAGATGTTTCCACAGTGTCCGCCAAGTGGTACTGGCATAGTTGGCAGGTGATTTTGGCATGACCGGCAGGTGGTTCCAGCAAGCCCGGCAGGTGATTCGGGAGTGTTCGCCAAGTGTTTCCGGCGTAGCCGGCAGGTGATTTTGCATGTCCAGCGGTCGTTCCGGCGGGTCGAGCCGGTGGTTCCTGCGTGTCTGGCAGGTGGTTCCGGTCTGTCCGGCAGGTGGTTCTGTGGTGTCCGGCACGAGGTTCAGTCTGAGAGGCTGTGCCGGCATGCCCCTCACGTGATTCCGGCTTTTCCCCGAAGTGGTGCTGGTGTAGCGGGCAGGTGATTTTGGCGTGTCCGGCAGGTGGTTCAGGCGAGTTGAGCAGGTGGTTCCGGCGTGCTCGGCTGGTGCTTCCGGGGTCATGGGCACGGGGTTCTGGCATGTCTGAGAGGTGGTTCCTGCATGCCCGGCAAGTGATTCCGGAGTGTTCGCCAAGTGGTTCTGGCATAGTCGGCAGGTGATTTTGGCATGTCCGGCAGGTGGTTCAGGCGAGTTGAGCAGGTGGTTCCAACGTGCTTGGCAGGTGCTTCCGGCGTCTCCGGCACGTGTTTCTGGCACATCTGACAGGTGGTTCCGGCATGCCCGAAAGGTGATTCCGGTCTGTCCGGTAGGTGG
This sequence comes from Equus przewalskii, assembly GCF_037783145.1. Lineage (NCBI taxonomy): Eukaryota > Metazoa > Chordata > Mammalia > Perissodactyla > Equidae > Equus > Equus przewalskii. The sequence continues at coordinate 11,563 of NW_027226832.1, forward strand.
TTCCAGCCTGCACGGCATGAGGTTCTGGTACGTCTCAGAGGTGGTTGCGCATGCCCAACAGGTGATTCCGGACTGTCCGCCACATGGTTCTGGCACGTCTGTGAGGTGGTTCCGGCATGCCCGGCAGGTCATCCCAGAGAGTCCTCCAAGTGGTTCTGGCATAACACGCAGGTGATTTTGGCGTGTCTGGCAGGTTGTTCCGTTGTGCTTGGCAGGTGGTTCAGGCTTGGCCGGCAGGTGGTTCCAGACTGTCCAGGACGTTTTTCCAGCTTCTCCGGCAGGTGGTTCTGGTACGTGTGAGAGGTGGTTCCGCCATGGCTGGCAGGTGATCCCGGACTGTCCCCCAGGTGGTTCTGGCATAGCCAGCAGTTAATATTGGCCTGTCCGGCAGGTGGTTCCAGCCAGTCGAACAGGTGGCTCCGGCGTGCTCGGCAGGTGGTTCCGGTCTGTCCGCTAGGTGTTTCCGGCGTGTCCGGCACGTGCTTCCGGCACGTCTGAGAGGTGGTTCCAGCATGCGCGGCAGGTGATTTCGGAGTGTCCGCCAGGTGGTTCTGGCGTACCCGGCAGGTGATTTTGGCGTGTCCGGCAGGTGGTTCCGCCATGCTCGGCAGTTGGTTCAGGCATGGCCGTCACGTGGTTCCAGTCTGTCCAGGACGTGTTTCCAGCTTCTCCGGCAGGTGGTTCTGGTACGTGTGAGAGATGGTTCCGCCATGTCTGGCAGGTGATTCCGGACTGTACCCCAGATGGTTCTGGCATAGCCAGCAGTTAATATTGGCCTGTCCGGCAGGTGGTTCCAGCCAGTCGAACAGGTGGCTCCGGCGTGCTCGGCAGGTGGTTCCGGTTTGTCCGCTAGGTGTTTCCGGCGTTTCCGGCACGTGCTTCCGGCACGTCTGAGAGGTGGTTTCGGCATGCGCGACAGGTGATTTCGGAGTGTCCGCCAGGTGGTTCTGGCGTACCCGGCAGGTGATTTTGGCGTGTCCGGCAGGTGTTTCTGGCGAGTCGAGCAGGTGGCTCCGGCATGCTCGGCAGGTGCTTCCGGCGTCTCCGGCACGTGGTTCTGGTGTGTCTGAGAGCTGGTTCCGGCATGTCCGGCAGATGATTCCGGAGTGTCCGCCAAGTGGTTCTGGCATACCCGGCTGGTGATTTGGGCATGTCAGGTAGGTGGTTCCGGCGAGTCGAGCAGGTGGCTCCGGCGTGCTCGGCAGGTTGTTCAGACGGGTCTGGCAGGTGTTTTCCGTCTGTTCGGGGTGTGGTTCCAGCATCTCATGCACATGGTTCTGGCACGTGTGAGATGTGGTTCCGGCCGGCCCGACAGGTGTTTCCACAGTGTCCGCCAAGTGGTACTGGCGTAGTTGGCAGGTGATTTTGGCATGACCGGCAGGTGGTTCCAGCAAGCCCGGCAGGTGATTCCGAAGTGTTCCCCAACTGGTTGTGGCGTAGCCGGCAGGTGATTTTTGCGTGTCCGGCAGGTGGTTCTGGCGAGTCGAGCAGGTGGTTCCGGCGTGCTCGGCAGGTGCTTCCGGGGTCATTGGCACGTGGTTCTGGCATATCTGAGAGGTGGTTCCGGCATGCCCGGCAGGTGATTCCGGAGTGTTCGCCAAGTGTTTCCGGCATAGCCGGCAGGTGATTTTGCATGTCCAGCGGTCGTTCCGGCGGGTCGAGCCGGTGGTTCCGGCGTGTCCGGCAGGTGGTTCCGGTCTGTCCGGCAGGTGGTTCTGTGGTGTCCGGCACGAGGTTCAGTCTGAGAGGCTGTGCAGGCATGCCCCTCACGTGATTCCGGCTTGTCCCCGAAGTGGTGCTGGTGTAGCGGGCAGGTGATTTTGTGCGTGTCCGGCATGTGGTTCAGGCGAGTTGAGCAGGTGGTTCCGGCGTGCTCAGCTGGTGCTTCCGGGGTCATGGGCACGGGGTTCTGGCATGTCTGAGAGGTGGTTCCTGCATGCCCGGCAAGTGATTCCGGAGTGTTCGCCAAGTGGTTCTGGCATAGTCGGCAGGTGATTTTGGCATGTCCGGCAGGTGGTTCAGGCGAGTTGAGCAGGTGGTTCCAACGTGCTTGGCAGGTGCTTCCGGCGTCTCCGACACGTGTTTCTGGCACATCTGACAGGTGGTTCCGGCATGCCCGAAAGGTGATTCCGGTCTGTCCGGTAGGTGGTTCCAGCCTGCACGGCATGTGGTTCTGGTACGTCTCAGAGGTGGTTGCGCATGCCCAACAGGTGATTCCGGACTGTCCGCCACATGGTTCTGGCACGTCTGAGAGGTGGTTCCGGCATGCCCGGCAGGTCATCCCAGAGAGTCCTCCAAGTGGTTCTGGCATAACACGCAGGTGATTTTGGCGTGTCTGGCAGGTTGTTCCGTTGTGCTTGGCAGGTGGTTCAGGCTTGGCCGGCAGGTGGTTCCAGACTGTCGAGGACGTGTTTCCAGCTTCTCCGGCAGGTGGTTCTGGTACGTGTGAGAGGTGGTTCCGCCATGGCTGGCAGGTGATCCCGGACTGTCCCCCAGGTGGTTCTGGCATAGCCAGCAGTTAATATTGGCCTGTCCGGCAGGTGGTTCCAGCCAGTCGAACAGGTGGCTCCGGCGTGCTCGGCAGGTGGTTCCGGTCTGTCCGGTAGGTGTTTCCGGCGTGTCCGGCACGTGCTTCCGGCACGTCTGAGAGGTGGTTCCGGCATGCGCGACAGGTGATTTCGGAGTGTCCGCCAGGTGGTTCTGGCGTACCCGGCAGGTGATTTTGGCGTGTCCGGCAGGTGTTTCTGGCGAGTCGAGCAGGTGGCTCCGGCATGCTCGGCAGGTGCTTCCGGCGTCTCCGGCACGTGGTTCTGGTGTGTCTGAGAGCTGGTTCCGGCATGTCCGGCAGATGATTCCGGAGTGTCCGCCAAGTGGTTCTGGCATACCCGGCTGGTGATTTGGGCATGTCAGGTAGGTGGTTCCGGCGAGTCGAGCAGGTGGCTCCGGCGTGCTCGGCAGGTTGTTCAGACGGGTCTGGCAGGTGTTTTCCGTCTGTTCGGGGTGTGGTTCCAGCATCTCATGCACATGGTTCTGGCACGTGTGAGATGTGGTTCCGGCCGGCCCGACAGGTGTTTCCACAGTGTCCGCCAAGTGGTACTGGCGTAGTTGGCAGGTGATTTTGGCATGACCGGCAGGTGGTTCCAGCAAGCCCGGCAGGTGATTCCGAAGTGTTCCCCAACTGGTTGTGGCGTAGCCGGCAGGTGATTTTTGCGTGTCCGGCAGGTGGTTCTGGCGAGTCGAGCAGGTGGTTCCGGCGTGCTCGGCAGGTGCTTCCGGGGTCATTGGCACGTGGTTCTGGCATATCTGAGAGGTGGTTCCGGCATGCCCGGCAGGTGATTCCGGAGTGTTCGCCAAGTGTTTCCGGCGTAGCCGGCAGGTGATTTTGCATGTCCAGCGGTCGTTCCGGCGGGTCGAGCCGGTGGTTCCGGCGTGTCCGGCAGGTGGTTCCGGTCTGTCCGGCAGGTGGTTCTGTGGTGTCCGGCACGAGGTTCAGTCTGAGAGGCTGTGCAGGCATGCCCCTCACGTGATTCCGGCTTGTCCCCGAAGTGGTGCTGGTGTAGCGGGCAGGTGATTTTTGCGTATCCGGCATGTGGTTCAGGCGAGTTGAGCAGGTGGTTCCGGCGTGCTCGGCTGGTGCTTCCGGGGTCATGGGCACGGGGTTCTGGCATGTCTGAGAGGTGGTTCCTGCATGCCCGGCAAGTGATTCCGGAGTGTTCGCCAAGTGGTTCTGGCATAGTCGGCAGGTGATTTTGGCATGTCCGGCAGGTGGTTCAGGCGAGTTGAGCAGGTGGTTCCAACGTGCTTGGCAGGTGCTTCCGGCGTCTCCGACACGTGTTTCTGGCACATCTGACAGGTGGTTCCGGCATGCCCGAAAGGTGATTCCGGTCTGTCCGGTAGGTGGTTCCAGCCTGCACGGCATGTGGTTCTGGTACGTCTCAGAGGTGGTTGCGCATGCCCAACAGGTGATTCCGGACTGTCCGCCACATGGTTCTGGCACGTCTGAGAGGTGGTTCCGGCATGCACGGCAGGTCATCCCAGAGAGTCCTCCAAGTGGTTCTGGCATAACACGCAGGTGATTTTGGCGTGTCTGGCAGGTTGTTCCGTTGTGCTTGGCAGGTGGTTCAGGCTTGGCCGGCAGGTGGTTCCAGACTGTCGAGGACGTGTTTCCAGCTTCTCCGGCAGGTGGTTCTGGTACGTGTGAGAGGTGGTTCCGCCATGGCTGGCAGGTGATCCCGGACTGTCCCCCAGGTGGTTCTGGCATAGCCAGCAGTTAATATTGGCCTGTCCGGCAGGTGGTTCCAGCCAGTCGAACAGGTGGCTCCGGCGTGCTCGGCAGGTGGTTCCGGTCTGTCCGGTAGGTGTTTCCGGCGTGTCCGGCACGTGCTTCCGGCACGTCTGAGAGGTGGTTCCGGCATGCGCGACAGGTGATTTCGGAGTGTCCGCCAGGTGGTTCTGGCGTACCCGGCAGGTGATTTTGGCGTGTCCGGCAGGTGTTTCTGGCGAGTCGAGCAGGTGGCTCCGGCATGCTCGGCAGGTGCTTCCGGCGTCTCCGGCACGTGGTTCTGGTGTGTCTGAGAGCTGGTTCCGGCATGTCCGGCAGATGATTCCGGAGTGTCCGCCAAGTGGTTCTGGCATACCCGGCTGGTGATTTGGGCATGTCAGGTAGGTGGTTCCGGCGAGTCGAGCAGGTGGCTCCGGCGTGCTCGGCAGGTTGTTCAGACGGGTCTGGCAGGTGTTTTCCGTCTGTTCGGGGTGTGGTTCCAGCATCTCATGCACATGGTTCTGGCACGTGTGAGATGTGGTTCCGGCCGGCCCGACAGGTGTTTCCACAGTGTCCGCCAAGTGGTACTGGCGTAGTTGGCAGGTGATTTTGGCATGACCGGCAGGTGGTTCCAGCAAGCCCGGCAGGTGATTCCGAAGTGTTCCCCAACTGGTTGTGGCGTAGCCGGCAGGTGATTTTTGCGTGTCCGGCAGGTGGTTCTGGCGAGTCGAGCAGGTGGTTCCGGCGTGCTCGGCAGGTGCTTCCGGGGTCATTGGCACGTGGTTCTGGCATATCTGAGAGGTGGTTCCGGCATGCCCGGCAGGTGATTCCGGAGTGTTCGCCAAGTGTTTCCGGCGTAGCCGGCAGGTGATTTTGCATGTCCAGCGGTCGTTCCGGCGGGTCGAGCCGGTGGTTCCGGCGTGTCCGGCAGGTGGTTCCGGTCTGTCCGGCAGGTGGTTCTGTGGTGTCCGGCACGAGGTTCAGTCTGAGAGGCTGTGCAGGCATGCCCCTCACGTGATTCCGGCTTGTCCCCGAAGTGGTGCTGGTGTAGCGGGCAGGTGATTTTGGCGTGTCCGGCATGTGGTTCAGGCGAGTTGAGCAGGTGGTTCCGGCGTGCTCGGCTGGTGCTTCCGGGGTCATGGGCACGGGGTTCTGGCATGTCTGAGAGGTGGTTCCTGCATGCCCGGCAAGTGATTCCGGAGTGTTCGCCAAGTGGTTCTGGCATAGTCGGCAGGTGATTTTGGCATGTCCGGCAGGTGGTTCAGGCGAGTTGAGCAGGTGGTTCCAACGTGCTTGGCAGGTGCTTCCGGCGTCTCCGACACGTGTTTCTGGCACATCTGACAGGTGGTTCCGGCATGCCCGAAAGGTGATTCCGGTCTGTCCGGTAGGTGGTTCCAGCCTGCACGGCATGTGGTTCTGGTACGTCTCAGAGGTGGTTGCGCATGCCCAACAGGTGATTCCGGACTGTCCGCCACATGGTTCTGGCACGTCTGAGAGGTGGTTCCGGCATGCCCGGCAGGTCATCCCAGAGAGTCCTCCAAGTGGTTCTGGCATAACACGCAGGTGATTTTGGCGTGTCTGGCAGGTTGTTCCGTTGTGCTTGGCAGGTGGTTCAGGCTTGGCCGGCAGGTGGTTCCAGACTGTCGAGGACGTGTTTCCAGCTTCTCCGGCAGGTGGTTCTGGTACGTGTGAGAGGTGGTTCCGCCATGGCTGGCAGGTGATCCCGGACTGTCCCCCAGGTGGTTCTGGCATAGCCAGCAGTTAATATTGGCCTGTCCGGCAGGTGGTTCCAGCCAGTCGAACAGGTGGCTCCGGCGTGCTCGGCAGGTGGTTCCGGTCTGTCCGGTAGGTGTTTCCGGCGTGTCCGGCACGTGCTTCCGGCACGTCTGAGAGGTGGTTCCGGCATGCGCGACAGGTGATTTCGGAGTGTCCGCCAGGTGGTTCTGGCGTACCCGGCAGGTGATTTTGGCGTGTCCGGCAGGTGTTTCTGGCGAGTCGAGCAGGTGGCTCCGGCATGCTCGGCAGGTGCTTCCGGCGTCTCCGGCACGTGGTTCTGGTGTGTCTGAGAGCTGGTTCCGGCATGTCCGGCAGATGATTCCGGAGTGTCCGCCAAGTGGTTCTGGCATACCCGGCTGGTGATTTGGGCATGTCAGGTAGGTGGTTCCGGCGAGTCGAGCAGGTGGCTCCGGCGTGCTCGGCAGGTTGTTCAGACGGGTCTGGCAGGTGTTTTCCGTCTGTTCGGGGTGTGGTTCCAGCATCTCATGCACATGGTTCTGGCACGTGTGAGATGTGGTTCCGGCCGGCCCGACAGGTGTTTCCACAGTGTCCGCCAAGTGGTACTGGCGTAGTTGGCAGGTGATTTTGGCATGACCGGCAGGTGGTTCCAGCAAGCCCGGCAGGTGATTCCGAAGTGTTCCCCAACTGGTTGTGGCGTAGCCGGCAGGTGATTTTTGCGTGTCCGGCAGGTGGTTCTGGCGAGTCGAGCAGGTGGTTCCGGCGTGCTCGGCAGGTGCTTCCGGGGTCATTGGCACGTGGTTCTGGCATATCTGAGAGGTGGTTCCGGCATGCCCGGCAGGTGATTCCGGAGTGTTCGCCAAGTGTTTCCGGCGTAGCCGGCAGGTGATTTTGCATGTCCAGCGGTCGTTCCGGCGGGTCGAGCCGGTGGTTCCGGCGTGTCCGGCAGGTGGTTCCGGTCTGTCCGGCAGGTGGTTCTGTGGTGTCCGGCACGAGGTTCAGTCTGAGAGGCTGTGCAGGCATGCCCCTCACGTGATTCCGGCTTGTCCCCGAAGTGGTGCTGGTGTAGCGGGCAGGTGATTTTTGCGTATCCGGCATGTGGTTCAGGCGAGTTGAGCAGGTGGTTCCGGCGTGCTCGGCTGGTGCTTCCGGGGTCATGGGCACGGGGTTCTGGCATGTCTGAGAGGTGGTTCCTGCATGCCCGGCAATTGATTCCGGAGTGTTCGCCAAGTGGTTCTGGCATAGTCGGCAGGTGATTTTGGCATGTCCGGCAGGTGGTTCAGGCGAGTTGAGCAGGTGGTTCCAACGTGCTTGGCAGGTGCTTCCGGCGTCTCCGACACGTGTTTCTGGCACATCTGACAGGTGGTTCCGGCATGCCCGAAAGGTGATTCCGGTCTGTCCGGTAGGTGGTTCCAGCCTGCACGGCATGTGGTTCTGGTACGTCTCAGAGGTGGTTGCGCATGCCCAACAGGTGATTCCGGACTGTCCGCCACATGGTTCTGGCACGTCTGAGAGGTGGTTCCGGCATGCACGGCAGGTCATCCCAGAGAGTCCTCCAAGTGCTTCTGGCATAACACGCAGGTGATTTTGGCGTGTCTGGCAGGTTGTTCCGTTGTGCTTGGCAGGTGGTTCAGGCTTGGCCGGCAGGTGGTTCCAGACTGTCCAGGACGTGTTTCCAGCTTCTCCGGCAGGTGGTTCTGGTACGTGTGAGAGGTGGTTCCGCCATGGCTGGCAGGTGATCCCGGACTGTCCCCCAGGTGGTTCTGGCATAGCCAGCAGTTAATATTGGCCTGTCCGGCAGGTGGTTCCAGCCAGTCGAACAGGTGGCTCCGGCGTGCTCGGCAGGTGGTTCCGGTCTGTCCGGTAGGTGTTTCCGGCGTGTCCGGCACGTGCTTCCGGCACGTCTGAGAGGTGGTTCCGGCATGCGCGGCAGGTGATTTCGGAGTGTCCGCCAGGTGGTTCTGGCGTACCCGGCAGGTGATTTTGGCGTGTCCGGCAGGTGTTTCTGGCGAGTCGAGCAGGTGGCTCCGGCATGCTCGGCAGGTTCTTCCGGCGTCTCCGGCACGTGGTTCTGGTGTGTCTGAGAGCTGGTTCCGGCATGTCCGGCAGATGATTCCGGAGTGTCCGCCAAGTGGTTCTGGCATACCCGGCTGGTGATTTGGGCATGTCAGGTAGGTGGTTCCGGCGAGTCGAGCAGGTGGCTCCGGCGTGCTCGGCAGGTTGTTCAGACGGGTCTGGCAGGTGTTTTCCGTCTGTTCGGGGTGTGGTTCCAGCATCTCATGCACATGGTTCTGGCACGTGTGAGATGTGGTTCCTGCCGGCCCGACAGGTGTTTCCACAGTGTCCGCCAAGTGGTACTGGCGTAGTTGGCAGGTGATTTTGGCATGACCGGCAGGTGGTTCCAGCAAGCCCGGCAGGTGATTCCGAAGTGTTCCCCAACTGGTTGTGGCGTAGCCGGCAGGTGATTTTTGCGTGTCCGGCAGGTGGTTCTGGCGAGTCGAGCAGGTGGTTCCGGCGTGCTCGGCAGGTGCTTCCGGGCTGATTGGCACGTGGTTCTGGCATATCAGAGAGGTGGTTCCGGCATGCCCGGCAGGTGATTCCGGAGTGTTCGCCAAGTGTTTCCGGCGTAGCCGGCAGGTGATTTTGCATGTCCAGCGGTCGTTCCGGCGGGTCGAGCCGGTGGTTCTGGCGTGTCCGGCAGGTGGTTCCGGTCTGTCCGGCGGGTGGTTCTGTGGTGTCCGGCACGAGGTTCAGTCTGAGAGGCTGTGCCGGCATGCCCCTCACGTGATTCCGGCTTGTCCCCGAAGTGGTGCTTGTGCAGCGGGCAGGTGATTTTGGCGTGTCCGGCAGGTGGTTCAGGCGAGTTGAGCAGGTGGTTCCGGTGTGCTCGGCTGGTGCTTCCGGGGTCATTGGCACGGGGTTCTGGCATGTCTGAGAGGTGGTTCCTGCATGCCCGGCAAGTGTTTCCGGAGTGTTTGCCAAGTGGTTCTGGCATAGTCGGCAGGTGATTTTGGCATGTCCGGCAGGTGGTTCATGCGAGTTGAGCAGGTGGTTCCAACGTGCTTGGCAGGTGCTTCCGGCGTCTCCGGCACGTGTTTCTGGCACATCTGACAGGTGGTTCCGGCATGCCCGAAAGGTGATTCCGGTCTGTCCGGTAGGTGGTTCCAGCCTGCACGGCATGTGGTTCTGGTACGTCTCAGAGGTGGTTGCGCATGCCCAACAGGTGATTCCGGACTGTCCGACACATGGTTCTGGCACGTCTGAGAGGTGGTTCCGGCATGCCCGGCAGGTCATCCCAGAGAGTCCTCCAAGTGGTTCTGGCATAACACGCAGGTGATTTTGGCGTGTCTGGCAGGTTGTTCCGTTGTGCTTGGCAGGTGGTTCAGGCTTGGCCGGCAGGTGGTTCCAGACTGTCCAGGACGTGTTTCCAGCTTCTCCGGCAGGTGGTTCTGGTACGTGTGAGAGGTGGTTCCGCCATGGCTGGCAGGTGATCCCGGACTGTCCCCCAGGTGGTTCTGGCATAGCCAGCAGTTAATATTGGCCTGTCCGGCAGGTGGTTCCAGCCAGTCGAACAGGTGGCTCCGGCGTGCTCGGCAGCTGGTTCCGGTCTGTCCGCTAGGTGATTCCGGCGTGTCCGGCACGTGCTTCCGGCACGTCTGAGAGGTGGTTCCGGCATGCGCGACAGGTGATTTCGGAGTGTCCGCCAGGTGGTTCTGGCGTACCCGGCAGGTGATTTTGGCGTGTCCGGCAGGTGTTTCTGGCGAGTCGAGCAGGTGGCTCCGGCATGCTCGGCAGGTGCTTCCGGCGTCTCCGGCACGTGGTTCTGGTGTGTCTGAGAGCTGGTTCCGGCATGTCCGGCAGATGATTCCGGAGTGTCCGCCAAGTGGTTCTGGCATACCCGGCTGGTGATATGGGCATGTCAGGTAGGTGGTTCCGGCGAGTCGAGCAGGTGGCTCCGGCGTGCTCGGCAGGTTGTTCAGACGTGTCTGGCAGGTGTTTTCCGTCTGTTCGGGGTGTGGTTCCAGCATCTCATGCACATGGTTCTGGCACGTGTGAGATGTGGTTCCGGCCGGCCCGACAGGTGTTTCCACAGTGTCCGCCAAGTGGTACGGGCGTAGTTGGCAGGTGATTTTGGCATGACCGGCAGGTGGTTCCAGCAAGCCCGGCAGGTGATTCCGAAGTGTTCCCCAACTGGTTGTGGCGTAGCCGGCAGGTGATTTTTGCGTGTCCGGCAGGTGGTTCTGGCGAGTCGAGCAGGTGGTTCCGGCGTGCTCGGCAGGTGCTTCCGGGGTCATTGGCACGTGGTTCTGGCATATCTGAGAGGTGGTTCCGGCATGCCCGGCAGGTGATTCCGGAGTGTTCGCCAAGTGTTTCCGGCGTAGCCGGCAGGTGATTTTGCATGTCCAGCGGTCGTTCCGGCGGGTCGAGCCGGTGGTTCCGGCGTGACCGGCAGGTGGTTCCGGTCTGTCCGGCAGGTGGTTCTGTGGTGTCCGGCACGAGGTTCAGTCTGAGAGGCTGTGCCGGCAAGCCCCTCACATGATTCCGGCTTGTCCCCGAAGTGGTGCTGGTGTAGCGGGCAGGTGATTTTGGCGTGTCCGGCAGGTGGTTCAGGCGAGTTGAGCAGGTGGTTGCGACGTGCTCGGCAGGTGCTTCCGGCGTCTCCGGCACGTGTTTCTGGCACATCTGACTGGTGGTTCCGGCATGCCCAAAAGTTGATTCCGGTCTGTCCGGTAGGTGGTTCCGGCGTGCACGGCACGTGGTTCTGGTACGTCTCAGAGGTGGTTGCGTATGCCCAACAGGTGATTCCGGACTGTCCGCCACGTGCTTCTGGCACGTCTGAGAGGTGGTTCCAACATGCCCGGCAGGTCATTTCGGAGAGTCGTGAAGTGGTTCTGGCGTAGCCCGCAGGTGATGATGGCGTGTCCGGCAGGTGGTTCCGCCATGCTCGGCAGGTGGTTCAGGCATGGCCGTCACGCGGTTCCAGTCTGTCCAGGACGTGTTTCCAGGTTCTCCGGCAGGTGGTTCTGGTACGTGTGAGAGGTGGTTCCGCCATGGCTGGCAGGTGATTCCGACTGTCCCCCAGATGGTTCTGGCATAGCCAGCAGTTAATATTGGCCTGTCCGGCAGGTGGTTACAGCCAGTCGAACAGGTGGCTCTGGCGTGCTCGGCAGGTGGTTCCGGTCTGTCCGGTAGGTGATTCCGGCGTGTCCGGCACGTGCTTCCGGCACGTCTGAGAGGTGGTTCCGGCATGCGCGACAGGTGATTTCGGAGTGTCCGCCAGGTGGTTCTGGCGTACCCGGCAGGTGATTTTGGCGTGTCCGGCAGGTGTTTCTGGCGAGTCGAGCAGGTGGCTCCGGCATGCTCGGCAGGTGCTTCCGGCGTCTCCGGCACGTGGTTCTGGTGTGTCTGAGAGCTGGTTCCGGCATGTCCGGCAGATGATTCCAGAGTGTCCGCCAAGTGGTTCTGGCATACCCGGCTGGTGATTTGGGCATGTCAGGTAGGTGGTTCCGGCGAGTCGAGCAGGTGGCTCCGGCGTGCTCGGCAGGTTGTTCAGACGGGTCTGGCAGGTGTTTTCCGTCTGTTCGGGGTGTGGTTCCAGCATCTCATGCACATGGTTCTGGCACGTGTGAGATGTGGTTCCGGCCGGCCCGACAGGTGTTTCCACAGTGTCCGCCAAGTGGTACTGGCGTAGTTGGCAGGTGATTTTGGCATGACCGGCAGGTGGTTCCAGCAAGCCCGGCAGGTGATTCCGAAGTGTTCCCCAACTGGTTGTGGCGTAGCCGGCAGGTGATTTTTGCGTGTCCGGCAGGTGGTTCTGGCGAGTCGAGCAGGTGGTTCCGGCGTGCTCGGCAGGTGCTTCCGGGGTCATTGGCACGTGGTTCTGGCATATCTGAGAGGTGGTTCCGGCATGCCCGGCAGGTGATTCCGGAGTGTTCGCCAAGTGTTTCCGGCGTAGCCGGCAGGGGATTTTGCATGTCCAGCGGTCGTTCCGGCGGGTCGAGCCGGTGGTTCCGGCGTGACCGGCAGGTGGTTCCGGTCTGTCCGGCAGGTGGTTCTGTGGTGTCCGGCACGAGGTTCAGTCTGAGAGGCTGTGCCGGCAAGCCCCTCACATGATTCCGGCTTGTCCCCGAAGTGGTGCTGGTGTAGCGGGCAGGTGATTTTGGCGTGTCCGGCAGGTGGTTCAGGCGAGTTGAGCAGGTGGTTGCGACGTGCTCAGCAGGTGCTTCCGGCGTCTCCGGCACGTGTTTCTGGCACATCTGACTGGTGGTTCCGGCATGCCCAAAAGTTGATTCCGGTCTGTCCGGTAGGTGGTTCCGGCGTGCACGGCACGTGGTTCTGGTACGTCTCAGAGGTGGTTGCGTATGCCCAACAGGTGATTCCGGACTGTCCGCCACGTGCTTCCGGCACGTCTGAGAGGTGGTTCCAACATGCCCGGCAGGTCATTTCGGAGAGTCGTCCAAGTGGTTCTGGCATAGCCCGCAGGTGATTTTGGCGTGTCCGGCAGGTGGTTCAGGCGAGTTGAGCAGGTGGTTCCGGCGTGCTCGGCTGGTGCTTCCGGGGTCATTGGCACGGGGTTCTGGCACGTCTGAGAGGTGGTTCCTGCATGCCCGGCAAGTGATTCCGGAGTGTTCGCCAAGTGGTTCTGGCATAGTCGGCAGGTGAGTTTGGCATGTCCGGCAGGTGGTTCAGGCGAGTTGAGCAGGTGGTTGCGACGTGCTCGGCAGGTGCTTCCGGCGTCTCCGGCACGTGTTTCTGGCACATCTGACTGGTGGTTCCGGCATGCCCAAAAGTTGATTCCGGTCTGTCCGGTAGGTGGTTCCGGCGTGCACGGCACGTGGTTCTGGTACGTCTCAGAGGTGGTTGCGTATGCCCAACAGGTGATTCCGGACTGTCCGCCACGTGCTTCTGGCACGTCTGAGAGGTGGTTCCAACATGCCCGGCAGGTCATTTCGGAGAGTCGTGAAGTGGTTCTGGCGTAGCCCGCAGGTGATGATGGCGTGTCCGGCAGGTGGTTCCGCCATGCTCGGCAGGTGGTTCAGGCATGGCCGTCACGCGGTTCCAGTCTGTCCAGGACGTGTTTCCAGGTTCTCCGGCAGGTGGTTCTGGTACGTGTGAGAGGTGGTTCCGCCATGGCTGGCAGGTGATTCCGACTGTCCCCCAGATGGTTCTGGCATAGCCAGCAGTTAATATTGGCCTGTCCGGCAGGTGGTTACAGCCAGTCGAACAGGTGGCTCCGGCGTGCTCGGCAGGTGGTTCCGGTCTGTCCAGTAGGTGATTCCGGCGTGTCCGGCACGTGCTTCCGGCACGTCTGAGAGGTGGTTCCGGCATGCGCGACAGGTGATTTCGGAGTGTCCGCCAGGTGGTTCTGGCGTACCCGGCAGGTGATTTTGGCGTGTCCGGCAGGTGTTTCTGGCGAGTCGAGCAGGTGGCTCCGGCATGCTCGGCAGGTGCTTCCGGCGTCTCCGGCACGTGGTTCTGGTGTGTCTGAGAGCTGGTTCCGGCATGTCCGGCAGATGATTCCAGAGTGTCCGCCAAGTGGTTCTGGCATACCCGGCTGGTGATTTGGGCATGTCAGGTAGGTGGTTCCGGCGAGTCGAGCAGGTGGCTCCGGCGTGCTCGGCAGGTTGTTCAGACGGGTCTGGCAGGTGTTTTCCGTCTGTTCGGGGTGTGGTTCCAGCATCTCATGCACATGGTTCTGGCACGTGTGAGATGTGGTTCCGGCCGGCCCGACAGGTGTTTCCACAGTGTCCGCCAAGTGGTACTGGCGTAGTTGGCAGGTGATTTTGGCATGACCGGCAGGTGGTTCCAGCAAGCCCGGCAGGTGATTCCGAAGTGTTCCCCAACTGGTTGTGGCGTAGCCGGCAGGTGATTTTTGCGTGTCCGGCAGGTGGTTCTGGCGAGTCGAGCAGGTGGTTCCGGCGTGCTCGGCAGGTGCTTCCGGGGTCATTGGCACGTGGTTCTGGCATATCTGAGAGGTGGTTCCGGCATGCCCGGCAGGTGATTCCGGAGTGTTCGCCAAGTGTTTCCGGCGTAGCCGGCAGGTGATTTTGCATGTCCAGCGGTCGTTCCGGCGGGTCGAGCCGGTGGTTCCGGTCTGTCCGGCAGGTGGTTCTGTGGTGTCCGGCACGAGGTTCAGTCTGAGAGGCTGTGCCGGCATGCCCCTCACGTGATTCCGGCTTGTCCCCGAAGTGGTGCTTGTGCAGCGGGCAGGTGATTTTGGCGTGTCCGGCAGGTGGTTCAGGCGAGTTGAGCAGGTGGTTCCGGCGTGCTCGGCTGGTGCTTCCGGGGTCATTGGCACGGGGTTCTGGCATGTCTGAGAGGTGGTTCCTGCATGCCCGGCAAGTGTTTCCGGAGTGTTCGCCAAGTGGTTCTGGCATAGTCGGCAGGTGATTTTGGCATGTCCGGCAGGTGGTTCATGCGAGTTGAGCAGGTGGTTCAAACGTGCTTGGCAGGTGCTTCCGGCGTCTCCGGCACGTGTTTCTGGCACATCTGACAGGTGGTTCCGGCATGCCCGAAAGGTGATTCCGGTCTGTCCGGTAGGTGGTTCCAGCCTGCACGGCATGTGGTTCTGGTACGTCTCAGAGGTGGTTGCGCATGCCCAACAGGTGATTCCGGACTGTCCGCCACATGGTTCTGGCACGTCTGAAAGGTGGTTCCGGCATGCCCGGCAGGTCATCCCAGAGAGTCCTCCAAGTGGTTCTGGCATAACACGCAGGTGATTTTGGCGTGTCCGGCAGGTGTTTCTGGCGAGTCGAGCAGGTGGCTCCGGCATGCTCGACAGGTGCTTCCGGCGTCTCCGGCACGTGGTTCTGGTGTGTCTGAGAGCTGGTTCTGGCATGTCCGGCAGATGATTCCGGAGTGTCCGCCAAGTGGTTCTGGCATACCCGGCTGGTGATTTGGGCATGTCAGGTAGGTGGTTCCGGCGAGTCGAGCAGGTGGCTCCGGCGTGCTCGGCAGGTTGTTCAGACGGGTCTGGCAGGTGTTTTCCGTCTGTTCGGGGTGTGGTTCCAGCATCTCATGCACATGGTTCTGGCACGTGTGAGATGTGGTTCCGGCCGGCCCGACAGGTGTTTCCACAGTGTCCGCCAAGTGGTACTGGCGTAGTTGGCAGGTGATTTTGGCATGACCGGCAGGTGGTTCCAGCAAGCCCGGCAGGTGATTCCGAAGTGTTCCCCAACTGGTTGTGGCATAGCCGGCAGGTGATTTTTGCGTGTCCGGCAGGTGGTTCTGGCGAGTCGAGCAGGTGGTTCCGGCGTGCTCGGCAGGTGCTTCCGGGGTCATTGGCACGTGGTTCTGGCATATCTGAGAGGTGGTTCCGGCATGCCCGGCAGGTGATTCCGGAGTGTTCGCCAAGTGTTTCCGGCGTAGCCGGCAGGTGATTTTGCATGTCCAGCGGTCGTTCCGGCGGGTCGAGCCGGTGGTTCCGGTCTGTCCGGCAGGTGGTTCTGTGGTGTCCGGCACGAGGTTCAGTCTGAGAGGCTGTGCCGGCATGCCCCTCACGTGATTCCGGCTTGTCCCCGAAGTGGTGCTTGTGCAGCGGGCAGGTGATTTTGGCGTGTCCGGCAGGTGGTTCAGGCGAGTTGAGCAGGTGGTTCCGGCGTGCTCGGCTGGTGCTTCCGGGGTCATTGGCACGGGGTTCTGGCATGTCTGAGAGGTGGTTCCTGCATGCCCGGCAAGTGTTTCCGGAGTGTTCGCCAAGTGGTTCTGGCATAGTCGGCAGGTGATTTTGGCATGTCCGGCTGGTGGTTCATGCGAGTTGAGCAGGTGGTTCAAACGTGCTTGGCAGGTGCTTCCGGCGTCTCCGGCATGTGTTTCTGGCACATCTGACAGGTGGTTCCGGCATGCCCGAAGGGTGATTCCGGTCTGTCCGGTAGGTGGTTCCAGCCTGCACGGCATGTGGTTCTGGTACGTCTCAGAGGTGGTTGCGCATGCCCAACAGGTGATTCCGGACTGTCCGCCACATGGTTCTGGCACGTCTGAGAGGTGGTTCCGGCATGCCCGGCAGGTCATCCCAGAGAGTCCTCCAAGTGGTTCTGGCATAACACGCAGGTGATTTTGGCGTGTCCGGCAGGTGTTTCTGGCGAGTCGAGCAGGTGGCTCCGGCATGCTCGGCAGGTGCTTCCGGCGTCTCCGGCACGTGGTTCTGGTGTGTCTGAGAGCTGGTTCTGGCATGTCCGGCAGATGATTCCGGAGTGTCCGCCAAGTGGTTCTGGCATACCCGGCTGGTGATTTGGGCATGTCAGGTAGGTGGTTCCGGCGAGTCGAGCAGGTGGCTCCGGCGTGCTCGGCAGGTTGTTCAGACGGGTCTGGCAGGTGTTTTCCGTCTGTTCGGGGTGTGGTTCCGGCATCTCATGCACATGGTTCTGGCACGTGTGAGATGTGGTTCCGGCCGGCCCGACAGGTGTTTCCACAGTGTCCGCCAAGTGGTACTGGCGTAGTTGGCAGGTGATTTTGGCATGACCGGCAGGTGGTTCCAGCAAGCCCGGCAGGTGATTCCGAAGTGTTCCCCAACTGGTTGTGGCGTAGCCGGCAGGTGATTTTTGCGTGTCCGGCAGGTGGTTCTGGCGAGTCGAGCAGGTGGTTCCGGCGTGCTCGGCAGGTGCTTCCGGGGTCATTGGCACGTGGTTCTGGCATATCTGAGAGGTGGTTCCGGCATGCCCGGCAGGTGATTCCGGAGTGTTCGCCAAGTGTTTCCGGCGTAGCCGGCAGGTGATTTTGCATGTCCAGCGGTCGTTCCGGCGGGTCGAGCCGGTGGTTCCGGCGTGTCCGGCAGGTGGTTCCGGTCTGTCCGGCAGGTGGTTCTGTGGTGTCCGGCACGAGGTTCAGTCTGAGAGGCTGTGCCGGCATGCCCCTCACGTGATTCCGGCTTGTCCCCGAAGTGGTGCTGGTGCAGCGGGCAGGTGATTTTGGCGTGTCCGGCAGGTGGTTCAGGCGAGTTGAGCAGGTGGTTCCGGCGTGCTCGGCTGGTGCTTCCGGGGTCATTGGCACGGGGTTCTGGCATGTCTGAGAGGTGGTTCCTGCATGCCCGGCAAGTGTTTCCGGAGTGTTCGCCAAGTGGTTCTGGCATAGTCGGCAGGTGATTTTGGCATGTCCGGCAGGTGGTTCAGGCGAGTTGAGCAGGTGGTTCCAACGTGCTTGGCAGGTGCTTCCGGCGTCTCCGGCACGTGTTTCTGGCACATCTGACAGGTGGTTCCGGCATGCCCGAAAGGTGATTCCGGTCTGTCCGGTAGGTGGTTCCAGCCTGCACGGCATGTGGTTCTGGTACGTCTCAGAGGTGGTTGCGCATGCCCAACAGGTGATTCCGGACTGTCCGCCACATGGTTCTGGCACGTCTGAGAGGTGGTTCCGGCATGCCCGGCAGGTCATCCCAGAGAGTCCTCCAAGTGGTTCTGGCATAACACGCAGGTGATTTTGGCGTGTCTGGCAGGTTGTTCCGTTGTGCTTGGCAGGTGGTTCAGGCTTGGCCGGCAGGTGGTTCCAGACTGTCCAGGACGTG
The DNA here is from genome assembly GCF_037783145.1 of Equus przewalskii. Taxonomy (NCBI): domain Eukaryota; kingdom Metazoa; phylum Chordata; class Mammalia; order Perissodactyla; family Equidae; genus Equus; species Equus przewalskii. Next base: position 29,055 of record NW_027226832.1, read on the forward strand.
TTTCCAGCTTCTCCGGCAGGTGGTTCTGGTACGTGTGAGAGGTGGTTCCGCCATGGCTGGCAGATGATCCCGGACTGTCCCCCAGGTGGTTCTGGCATAGCCAGCAGTTAATATTGGCCTGTCCGGCAGGTGGTTCCAGCCAGTCGAACAGGTGGCTCCGTCGTGCTCGGCAGGTGGTTCCGGTCTGTCCGCTAGGTGATTCCGGCGTGTCCGGCACGTGCTTCCGGCACGTCTGAGAGGTGGTTCCGGCATGCGCGACAGGTGATTTCGGAGTGTCCGCCAGGTGGTTCTGGCGTACCCGGCAGGTGATTTTGGCGTGTCCGGCAGGTGTTTCTGGCGAGTCGAGCAGGTGGCTCCGGCATGCTCGGCAGGTGCTTCCGGCGTCTCCGGCACGTGGTTCTGGTGTGTCTGAGAGCTGGTTCCGGCATGTCCGGCAGATGATTCTGGAGTGTCCGCCAAGTGGTTCTGGCATACCCGGCTGGTGATTTGGGCATGTCAGGTAGGTGGTTCCGGCGAGTCGAGCAGGTGGCTCCGGCGTGCTCGGCAGGTTGTTCAGACGGGTCTGGCAGGTGTTTTCCGTCTGTTCGGGGTGTGGTTCCAGCATCTCATGCACATGGTTCTGGCACGTGTGAGATGTGGTTCCGGCCGGCCCGACAGGTGTTTCCACAGTGTCCGCCAAGTGGTACTGGCGTAGTTGGCAGGTGATTTTGGCATGACCGGCAGGTGGTTCCAGCAAGCCCGGCAGGTGATTCCGAAGTGTTCCCCAACTGGTTGTGGCGTAGCCGGCAGGTGATTTTTGCGTGTCCGGCAGGTGGTTCTGGCGAGTCGAGCAGGTGGTTCCGGCGTGCTCGGCAGGTGCTTCCGGGGTCATTGGCACGTGGTTCTGGCATATCTGAGAGGTGGTTCCGGCATGCCCGGCAGGTGATTCCGGAGTGTTCGCCAAGTGTTTCCGGCGTAGCCGGCAGGTGATTTTGCATGTCCAGCGGTCGTTCCGGCGGGTCGAGCCGGTGGTTCCGGCGTGTCCGGCAGGTGGTTACGGTCTGTCCGGCAGGTGGTTCTGTGGTGTCCGGCACGAGGTTCAGTCTGAGAGGCTGTGCCGGCATGCCCCTCACGTGATTCCGGCTTGTCCCCGAAGTGGTGCTGGTGTAGCGGGCAGGTGATTTTCGTGTGTCCGGCAGGTGGTTCAGGCGAGTTGAGCAGGTGGTTCCGGCGTGCTCGGCTGGTGCTTCCGGGGTCATTGGCACGGGGTTCTGGCATGTCTGAGAGGTGGTTCCTGCATGCCCGGCAAGTGATTCCGGAGTGTTCGCCAAGTGGTTCTGGCATAGTCGGCAGGTGATTTTGGCATGTCCGGCAGGTGGTTCAGGCGAGTTGAGCAGGTGGTTCCAACGTGCTTGGCCGGTGCTTCCGGCGTCTCCGGCACGTGTTTCTGGCACATCTGACAGGTGGTTCCGGCATGCCCGAAAGGTGATTCCGGTCTGTCCGGTAGGTGGTTCCAGCCTGCACGGCATGTGGTTCTGGTACGGCTCAGAGGTGGTTGCGCATGCCCAACAGGTGATTCCGGACTGTCCGCCACATGGTTCTGGCACGTCTGAGAGGTGGTTCCGCCATGCCCGGCAGGTCATCCCAGAGAGTCCTCCAAGTGGTTCTGGCATAACACGCAGGTGATTTTGGCGTGTCTGGCAGGTTGTTCCGTTGTGCTTGGCAGGTGGTTCAGGCTTGGCCGGCAGGTGGTTCCAGACTGTCCAGGACGTGTTTCCAGCTTCTCCGGCAGGTGGTTCTGGTACGTGTGAGAGGTGGTTCCGCCATGGCTGGCAGGTGATCCCGGACTGTCCCCCAGGTGGTTCTGGCATAGCCAGCAGTTAATATTGGCCTGTCCGGCAGGTGGTTCCAGCCAGTCGAACAGGTGGCTCCGGCGTGCTCGGCAGGTGGTTCCGGTCTGTCCGGTAGGTGATTGCGGCGTGTCCGGCACGTGCTTCCGGCACGTCTGAGAGGTGGTTCCGGCATGCGCGACAGGTGATTTCGGAGTGTCCGCCAGGTGGTTCTGGCGTACCCGGCAGGTGATTTTGGCATGTCCGGCAGGTGTTTCTGGCGAGTCGAGCAGGTGGCTCCGGCATTCTCGGCAGGTGATTCCGGCGTCTCCGGCAAGTGGTTCTGGTGTGTCTGAGAGCTGGTTCCGGCATGTCCGGTAGATGATTCCGGAGTGTCCGCCAAGTGGTTCTGGCATACCCGGCTGGTGATTTGGGCATGTCAGTTAGGTGGTTCCAGCGAGTCGAGCAGGTGGCTCCGGCGTGCTCGGCAGGTGCTTCCGGGGTCATTGGCACGTGGTTCTGGCTTATCTGAGAGGTGGTTCCGGCATGCCCGGCAGGTGATTCCGGAGTGTTCGCCAAGTGTTTCCGGCGTAGCCGGCAGGTGATTTTGCATGTCCAGCGGTCGTTCCGGCGGGTCGAGCCGGTGGTTCCGGCGTGACCGGCAGGTGGTTCCGGTCTGTACGGCAGGTGGTTCTGTGGTGTCCGGCACGAGGTTCAGTCTGAGAGGCTGTGCCGGCATGCCCCTCACGTGATTCCGGCTTGTCCCCGAAGTGGTGCTGGTGTAGCGGGCAGGTGATTTTGGCGTGTCCGGCAGGTGGTTCAGGCGTGTTGAGCTGGTGGTTCCGGCGTGCTCGGCAGGTGCTTCCGGGGTCATTGGCACGTGGTTCTGGCATATCTGAGAGGTGGTTCCGGCATGCCCGGCAGGTGATTCCGGAGTGTTCGCCAAGTTTTTCCGGCGTAGCCGGCAGGTGATTTTGCATGTCCAGCGGTCGTTCCGGAGGGTCGAGCCGGTGGTTCCGGCGTGTTCGGCAGGTGGCTCCGGTCTGTCCGGCAGGTGGTTCTGTGGTGTCCGGCACGAGGTTCAGTCTGAGAGGCTGTGCAGGCATGCCCCTCACGTGATTCCGGCTTGTCCCCGAACTGGTGCTGGTGTAGCGGGCAGGTGATTTTTGCGTATCCAGCATGTGGTTCAGGCGAGTTGAGCAGGTGGTTCCGGCGTGCTCGGCTGGTGCTTCCGGGGTCATGGGCACGGGGTTCTGGCATGTCTGAGAGGTGGTTCCTGCATGCCCGGCAAGTGATTCCGGAGTGTTCTCCAAGTGGTTCTGGCATAGTCGGCAGGTGATTTTGGCATGTCCGGCAGGTGGTTCAGGCGAGTTGAGCAGGTGGTTCCAACGTGCTTGGCAGGTGCTTCCGGCGTCTCCGGCACGTGTTTCTGGCACATCTGACAGGTGCTTCCGGCATGCCCGAAAGGTGATTCCGGTCTGTCCGGTAGGTGGTTCCAGCCTGCACGGCATGTGGTTCTGGTACGTCTCAGAGGTGGTTGCGCATGCCCAACAGGTGATTCCGGACTGTCCGCCACATGGTTCTGGCACGTCTGAGAGGTGGTTCCGGCATGCCCGGCAGGTCATCCCAGAGAGTCCTCCAAGTGGTTCTGGCATAACACGCAGGTGATTTTGGCGTGTCTGGCAGGTTGTTCCGTTGTGCTTGGCAGGTGGTTCAGGCTTGGCCGGCAGGTGGTTACAGACTGTCGAGGACGTGTTTCCAGCTTCTCCGGCAGGTGGTTCTGGTACGTGTGAGAGGTGGTTCCGCCATGGCTGGCAGGTGATCCCGGACTGTCCCCCAGGTGGTTCTGGCATAGCCAGCAGTTAATATTGGCCTGTCCGGCAGGTGGTTCCAGCCAGTCGAACAGGTGGCTCCGGCGTGCTCGGCAGGTGGTTCCGGTCTGTCCGCTAGGTGTTTCCGGCGTGTCCGGCACGTGCTTCCGGCACGTCTGAGAGGTGGTTCCGGCATGCGCGACAGGTGATTTCGGAGTGTCCGCCAGGTGGTTCTGGCGTACCCGGCAGGTGATTTTGGCGTGTCCGGCAGGTGTTTCTGGCGAGTCGAGCAGGTGGCTCCGGCATGCTCGGCAGGTGCTTCCGGCGTCTCCGGCACGTGGTTCTGGTGTGTCTGAGAGCTGGTTCCGGCATGTCCGGCAGATGATTCCGGAGTGTCCGCCAAGTGGTTCTGGCATACCCGGCTGGTGATTTGGGCATGTCAGGTAGGTGGTTCCGGCGAGTCGAGCAGGTGGCTCTGGCGTGCTCGGCAGGTTGTTCAGACGGGTCTGGCAGGTGTTTTCCGTCTACTCGGGGTGTGGTTCCTGAATCTCATGCACATGGTTCTGGCACGTGTGAGATGTGGTTCCGGCCGGCCCGACAGGTGTTTCCACAGTGTCCGCCAAGTGGTACTGGCGTAGTTGGCAGGTGATTTTGGCATGACCGGCAGGTGGTTCCAGCAAGCCCGGCAGGTGATTCCGAAGTGTTCCCCAACTGGTTGTGGCGTAGCCGGCAGGTGATTTTTGCGTGTCCGGCAGGTGGTTCTGGCGAGTCGAGCAGGT